>NC_056737.1:753999634-754272134 GCF_019279795.1 Protopterus annectens | reverse complement strand
TGTAATATGCCAGTCAGTCTACCTTATAATATTAAAATCCGACATGATCAAAGACAAGGACATTGAGATGAAACCAGCAAATCTTCAGTTCATTGACTCTTCATAACACTGAGAATTTACCTAGGGAAAGGAACTGATCTACCAAAAAGCAAAATAAACCACAGGAAATTAATTCAAATCCACAGAAGTGGGGGGGGGGGGCTATGCCCCACACCCCCCCTAACTAATTATACTAACTACAAAATCGCAATATAGTGGAGAAAAGGGCAAATTCACATATATTGGCTGACCAGTTACTTTCCCTGAGTAAATTCTCAGTGTTATGAAGAGTTGATGAACTGAAGATTCATTGTTTTGTATCAATGTTCTCATCTTCGATCACGTGGGATTTTTATATTATCAGGAAGACCTGTCAGTCATACTGAAGATTGCACATACAACACATTTTTTACATTGTAATCATGTTAGTCATATCATAGACCATACATAAAACACATTTCATACAATATAATCAGGAAAGTCATGTTACAGGCATGAGACTATGCATAAAACATATTTACAAATGTTGTACTCATGTTAATCATACCACAGTGTGCAAACAAAACAGATTTAATACACTGTAATCATGTCAGTCATGCAATAGTATATACATGAAATGTATATAATACACTGTAATCATTTTAGTCATACTAGACATAGAAAATGATTTTAAAGCCAAAGGGTATGAGGGTAGCATTCTTTATTCCTTACTTAATCCCATCAAGGAACTGAAAAACAACAATGCCCCATTCCTTAACAACTATCTGAGAATTATAAAGAAATCATTTGGGAAAGAAAAAGAAGACCGTTCTATTTTGACATATTCTTGTGACTTTCAGTACATCAAAGATACAATAAAAACTGGGCTATAATATTTGAAAGTACGCACCTAAGAAGCATTTTAGGTGACATATCTCAATTTGTTTAAAGGGCAGGAACATCTGTAACTGGGTTGAGAGCAAAGCAAAACCTACAGATGAAAGAGAAACAAATGTGGCCAAAATTGCACTTTTTATGACTACATAAAGGAAGGTGATTCATTTATATGCCCATACCTGCAGGAAGAACTTAAAACTAATGCTGGTGTGGATTGTAATTCTACATTTGTTTTCTACAGGACTCAGTGCAACAGTTGTAAAGAATTCTACACTACAGAAAACATGAACAATCTAAAAAGAAGAATTTTAGGACACCTAGCTGAAATTTGAGCTAAATATTATAATAATGCTTTCTCTAAGCATTTGGTCACTCATAAGAGACAAACTAGAGCCTGAGTTTCTGGAAGGTGATGTCAACAACACCCTGGAAAGACACAAATCAGTTTGACATCTCGGGCTGAACTCCTTTCATCCTCCAGGACTGAATTACTATTGTTCTTTGAAAAGCGTGCTGGAACTTCCAAAATGACCACATTGCATCTCTCATTAAATGGACTCACACAATGTTATGGATTATATGGGACATTTCAAACACAAAGTTTTCACACTGCTTATTGTATGTTTTTTGGGGGGGGTAGATTGGACATATAGCTATATGTTCCATTGGTTCTGCTTTGTAAAAGTAGTTAGAATTTAAATGGTAATTATTTGATACTTTTTTCGTTCTGTTTTCAGACACTGTAAAATATAACCCCTTTACTCATGCATAAAGGTTCTATAACATCGAACATATAGTGAATTTAAAACTTTTGCTGCACATATAATGCACACTTTGATATATTGATACACAGTGGAAACTACACCTCTGTACCCCTAGTTTGTGCATATCATGTTTTTTTATTTTGAATTCATAGGTTTTAAATGGGAACATATGTTACACATTTTTTCTGTCTCCCCTGTACAGACTGTCACGTACGTTGTTTACATACAAAGCTTGCACTGTCTAACTAGCTAAAGCATATAACACTTAAATAAGACTTAAATTCAAATTAAAGACAGAGTTTTGTGTCAGTTTATCTTCACATTTCCATAATTTTATAATTTACAAGATTGTTGCTCTTAGACTTGAATCTAGGTATTGTTAATACAAATGAGTTAAATAGATTTTTTAGTAGTTTGAACTGTTTCTTACTTCTGATTGACAATTACATTTAGACAGACAGTAAAACTTGGAATTTCTAGTGTGCACAGATCTGAAAAAGAACCAAAAGTGATTTTAGTTAAAATATTTCAATAAATTAATATGGTGAAAACATAATCTTATTTGATTACTATGATTCCTGTTTTATAAGGATGCAAAAAATAGAGATATAGAGATTTTTTTTGGAATGTTGAAGAGCAAGGTATTTTAGGTTAGCTTAGATCCTTTTTATTACTTTATTTTAAGGGAAGGAGTCGGGGTTGGATTTTACTACAGTTGGACTGATTTGTATTTACAGTGGAAACTCTACCACTCCCACTTCAACTGCTATTTAAGTAATTGTTCTTAAATGTATTAACCATTAAGTCTTATGGATCACTTGTATGTACTTGCTAATAAAGAAACTGCAAATTCAACATGTCCTGGCTTTGATTTTTTACTTGATTTACTTAGTTTAAGAGATTTACTTTATTTATTTTATTTAATTTATTTATTTAACATTTGTTTACCAGGAAAGTCTGACTGGATACAGGTCCTTTTTCAGCAGATGCCCGGGGAAAAATGCTTCATGAGTAACAGTAAATTTTAATGCAGACATTACAATAGTAAACAAAATGTAGTATACATAAGAAAATGCAAATTTGTTACATCTTGACAACAAAACCTAGGCTTTGAACATAGCTGGTACTATTTGTAAAGTATGAATTATGTCACGATATAAGGTTAAGACAGGTCAGTAAGAATAAAGGATTAAACACCGGGGGAGAAATTAGATATGGTTGGGGTATACTGTGATGTATCAAGAGCATTCATGAAGGGTTAGTACAGGAACATAGCCACTTATTTTTTATATAAGCTTTAAGTGATCATTAAAGTGGTTAGTGGATGAGATTGAGAGAATGATTTACGAAAATATACGAGATATATAGTTGGAAAATAAAGATTCTCTTGCAGTGTTGTTGGCCTTGGAGATGGTGAGTAAATTCTTATTGTTAGAATGAAGTGGTCTCCTGGAACTCTAAGAAAAGATGAGATTTTGTAGTTTAGGGGTTCTGGTTGGTTATGTTCCAATTTTGTGAGTTAGAGAGAATTGGTTATAAAGAATAATGTTGGGAAGCTCAAGCCAGTCTAGTATCCTTAAAGCTGTATAATGATGTGTTCCTATATGGGCAGTCAGGTGCAAACTGAACAATTTTATTATAACATGCTTCTAGCTTAGATAAGTCAGTTTTCCTTAGATTAGTTAAAATTGGAGAGGCATATAGTAGAGTAGAGAGCAAATGAGTTTGTGCTAATGTAATTTTGGCCATTGTGGTCAGGAACCTTTTGTTCCTATATAGACTTCTAAGTTTCTTATGGACTTTTTTATTGTTAGGGAGACATGCAAGTCAAATTTTAGGTTATTGTCTATTTCTTCTCCAAGTAGCTTTGTACGGGTTGTCAGGGAGATGACAGTATTGTCTTTGGCTATTATGTTAAATGGTGGGCATGCGATAGATGTCTTGTTAGATTGGAAGAGTAATAATTTAATTTTGTTTGGGTTCAGGATTAGATGGGCATTGGCTAACCATGCTTCAACAAAAGTGAAAGATTTCTGTGTTTGAGAATGAAGAGGTGATAGAGAAGTGGCAGCACAGATAAGTGTTGAATCATCTGCATGCTGTATTATAGAACCATGTGGACTAGCTGTGTGTAGATTATTAGAAAAGAGGGAGAAAAGGAGAGGGCCCAAGACAGATCCTTGGGGGACACCAATGGATAAAGGAAGGCATGGAGATAGGTCACCCTGCCATAGAGCAGATTGTTGATGGCCAGATAAATAGTTATGAAACCGTGCTGTGGCAGATGGTGAGAAGGATAGTTCAGTTAGTACATCAATTAGTTTGGTATGGAAGACCATAGCAAAAGCTTTCAATAGGTCTAGAAAGATGGCAGATACAAAGTTGTTGTTATTTCTCTGATGGTTTACGGTATTAGTGAAGTATACAAGAGCTGTAGTGGTACTATGTGATGGGCGAAACCTGTGCTGAGTGTTTGAGAGAAGGGTATTTGTTAGTAACAATTTCATGACCTGGAGATAAATACATCTTTCGAGTAGCTTAAAAAGAAGTGAAAGAATAGCAGCTGGTTAAGTTTTATAACAGTTAATACTGGTGCCAGGTTCATGTTGCTTCAAATCTGGAGAGTATGTTTGTACAGTTATTCCACTGAGAACACCTGGTGGAAAGTTTCTTGCAGTGCTTAATCTTAAGATCACATGTGCGTTTTCCTTATATTTACATTATGTAGTCTTAGTATCACATTTGTTTTCCTTATATTCATACTAGGTAATATTAAGATCACAAGCATGTGTTCCTGATATTCACACTTGGCAATGTGAGGCTCACTGGTGTGTTTCTCATATTTACATTTTGTAGTGTGAGTATAACAAGTCCAGTGCTTAGTGTTTAAACAAAAACTCTTTCTCTGCCTGTGTGTTTATATATATATATATATATATATATATATATATATATATATATATATATATATATATATATATATATATATATATATATATATATATATATGTGTGTGTGTGTGTGTGTGTGTGTTTGTTTATTTAAGAAGATATAGATAGATTTAGACATATGGGTCTGATAAAGCTAAACATTATGAGCAGATAAGAAGCTTGTATAAAATAAATTCAGTGCATGTGTAGCACACCTAACCAAAAAAGGGCACAAGAAGTATCAGAACACAGTCTGTTGCTTATATTGTTTCTAATTTTACTCTCAGCAGAAACCTTTATCCAAGACCCTTATTCAAATGTTAACATTGTAAAAAATTTTAAATCGGAAAATCATTCCTTTCATACAAACAAGAACGTTGACCTATGAAATAATTGGTAACATAAGCAGCTTGTACCTTTGAGACCACAGCCTAACCTGGATACACACTACAATAAGAATTAATAAAGTTTGTGCTGCCATGCCCAACTTTAAGCCAACATGTTACAACTGGGTTTGCAGAAGAAGTCAGAGCGCTCAAAAAATTAAAAAATGATTTTGTTAAATCTAAACATAAGATATTCACAAATTAGAATGAAGCAATGGCTATGAAAATATTAAATGACTTACTACAACTGATGTACATTTTACAGCCTTTGCTCAGTAGGTACTTTGATGATAAAGCACCTAATGATTGAAGAACATAAAACATACACTGGTTTCAATTAATTATTTATTATTTTCACATCTAGTGTTTGCAGTAGATTTTGCTGCCCCTAGTTCTTTGGTAGGAAGAAGTACCATCAATGTAAGGACATACATCACCTAATACAGTATTGCAATGCACAGTGGCAGAACTACGAATGCTGCTCCAAGTAAAATAACTTGGTAAAGATCATGAAAGAAAATGGTCCACTGAAGTAAATAAAAATATTACATTGTGGCAGTATGTGCAATAACATGAAGAGCGTGATGTCCTGCTTTAATCTTTCCGGCACCATTTATCCCCTCATACACAGATAGTTTTTGTTTATGCAAACAAATTATTTATTTATTTATTTTTTATTTAACATTTGTTAATCCATAACTGTTAGAATAAGCAGCTTCAGATGCAAATAGATGCAGCTATTTCAAATTGTATAAACCTTGGAGTTAAAATAGACACAGGAGATGTGAGTGTGAAGAACCTTGTCTCTGCATAACATTTTGTCACTGTTTTGGTATAGTACTTTTTCTCTTTTTTCAGGGTGGGATTCAGAAAGCCAGCCTGTGCAGGAAAAATTAGGGTGGAGACATTAGCACAACATCAGATAATGTAGGGCACACAAACTTTAATCAACAAAAATAGCATTTCATTAAACTTTGCTATGTAAATGCTTGATCTGTACTCTAAATACATGTATATAAAAGTGTTGCACTTCCTAGGTATAATTCTGTCAGGTATCAGAAACCATTTTCATCATAAGGATGCAAAGCACGACATGCAAACACCAGGTAACCAGAGTACCAATAGCATTTCCAGTTGTATTTCATGGGACTCGCCCACTGCAACCAGCTAGAACAGTAGTGTGCAGATGCACTCCCCCACTGCAACCAGCTAGAGCAGTATTGTGCAGCTGCACCAACTCTTGACAAAGTCTGATCTTTGTTATTACATGATTGTACATGCTATACCTGGGTGCCTGAGATAACTGAAAAAAAAAAAACAAGACAATGACTGCAGTCAAAATCCTAGCCACAGGCACATTTCAGTGGTTGTCCAGAAATTCCGTCAGCATAGTGCAAGCATCTGCAAACAGGATTCTATATGACTTATTGCACTACAAAGTGCATCATAAAGAGGAATTCTGCTAAACACCCCAGAGTGTTGTTAAGAGGACAGCTGTAGTATGGGGCATCAAGCTCATAGGTGTCATTCTTGGCATTACTGCTGCTGTAATTTACACCAATGCTGCAATCTGGGCACCTAGCTCAGGTGAAGCTGCTTATTATAACAGTTATGGTGGCATGTGACCACTGTGGCTGCATAATAAACATTTGCTCCAAGTGTTCTGGCATTGCACAGGATGCACACACCTAGCATGATTCTGCCTTACAGTATGCATTCCAGAAAAGCATCATGCCACATATTTACATGTTTCAATGCAGCATACACATTACAGACTTTGATGCTAATAGTAATACAGAGGACAGCAAGAAAAAAAAATTCAAAAAATATTGAGTGTATATAATACAGCACACCAACATACTAGGATATTCACTGAGCAGGCATATAATTGTTTCACTGGCCAGATATTGCTAGTGATGCACTTCCTGTGCACAAGTTAAAGTGCACTTCACAGTTGTGGTAATGGTATAATAACACTGTAGATATGCTGGCATCTTCTATACTACAACAAGGGTTCAAACATCCTGTGCATCTGCACAAAGAATGGGAAATGAGTAGAACTATACTTTGCATTTAGTTTACGCAGTAGTGCTGTGAGGTAACAGTGTACTGCATGGGTACAGCGCTGTGTATTAGACAGCAGGCGTTATAAGCAGGTGAGTATCAGAGGGTATTGTAATATACCTACACACTATGTGGACATGAAGATATGACTTAGGCTCTAGGCTTTACAGGTAGGTATATATATATATATATATATATATATATATATATATATATATATATATATATATATATATATATATATATATATATATATATATATGTGACAGAGGAGCAGTAATATCCCATACAGAACATACGCTGCTACATTTGCACTATTATCATTGTATATCTTTGACTGCTGCACTGTTGGTATTCTGTGCACCTCTCTGTCATTAGTAAACCATGTATTTATTAATCTTAGGGTGTTGGTTCATGCATATTACAGCTATCACTGCAAGCATACTCAGAGTATTTATGGGAGTTATATAACAGCATGTGATATTGCAATATTGACTTCACAGGCCGCTATGTACTTCTTGTCTGTGTGTGTAGGTGTGTCTGTAAACATGGCTGCTGTGTTCGTGTGTGTGTGTGTGTGTGTGTGTGTGTGTGTGTGTGTGTGTGTGTGTGTGTGTATGTGTGTTTTTGTGTGTGTGCGTGTGTGAGTATTTGTGTCTGTGTATACGCATGTCTAGATGTGAGTGAATATGAGTGCTCTTATCACTCTGTCTGTCTGAGAATGTGACTGTTGTGTGTCTTTGTGTGTGTGTGTGTGTGTGTGTAAGTGAATGTGGCTGCATGCATATCTGTGCATGTGTGTGTGTGTGTATACATGGGTGTGTGCTCTTGTGAACTTGGTTGCTGTGTGTGTGTGTGTGTGTGTGTGTGTGTGTGTGTGTGTGTGTGTGTGTGTGTGTGTGTGTGTGTGTTTCTATGTGTGTTTCTGTCTGTGTTGGTATGTGCATTTTATCATAGTTTTATTCTGCTATATTTTTGGCTAAATGACATTTTTTTCAGATACCTGGTTGCCTATGTTTCTTTTTTTTTTGTGTGTTAATATTGGTTCAGCCCTTGGCTCAGTGAACTCTTCCTCATCTGTCCCTTGATCTTGTAAGTCAATTCAATTTGAAACCAGTGGCTTATAGTGTACAAGTTGCTATAGCAATTATATGCATGTTTAACCACATTGACATATGTGACTGATTGTAACCTCATGAATGCAGATGTGCACACTTTGAGCACAGCAAATTTGCTGAGGATATATGCAGAACATGTATTATATGCATTATGCAATAAGTAATAAACAAAACCACATAGGAATGTCATTGGATATGGCTGTATGTTATTATTATTGGTATTCTGTAATGTTACATATAGATTTATCCCTGTGTGTGCCCTAAAGCCATGGGAATTGTAGTGGTCCTAGATCTCATGTCTGTTTTCCATGCTTCATTAGTTTCACATAAAAGGTTGCTAATCACAAATACATCCTATTAGTAAGGTGGTTAGTAACAGTTAGCTATGCATTACATTCCTGCTGTGCTGTGCTTAGTGGTGATGCTACAATGTTTATGTACTCTGTATAATATGGCCAACATGATTACAATGTATTAACTGTGTTTTGTGTACAGTGTCTAGTATGACCAACATGGCTACAATGTATTAAATGTGTTTATGTAAAGTGTCTAGTATGACCGACATGATCGCAATGTATTAAATGTGTTTTATGTATACTGTCTAGTATGACTAATATGATTATAGTGTATTATATACATTTCATGTATATACTATTGCATGACTGACATGCTTACAGTGTATTAAATCTGTTTTGTTTGCACACTGTGTTATGATTAACATGAGTACAACATTTGTAAATATGTTTTATGCATAGTCTCATGCCTGTAACATGACTTTCATGATTATATTGTATAAAATGTATTTTATGTATGGTCTCTGATATGACTAACATGATTACAATGTATTAAATGTGTTGTATGTACACTCTTCAGAATGACTGATGTATTACAGTGTAATGCATATGTTTATATACATTCTTTACTATGGCTGACATTATTTTAATGCAATAATGTCTTTTGTGTGCATTTTTTAGTATGATTAACAATTACAATATTAAGCTTGTTTTATGTAATCTATTTGGCATGAATCACATGATAATATTTTACATGTGTTTTATGAATACTGTCTAGTATGGCTGATGTGATTACAGCATAATAAATGTGTTTTGTTGCATTAGCTTGTGGCTGACATGATTACAGCATTGTACATGTGTTTTTTGCGCACTTTTTAGCACGACTCACATGATTATAATGTATTATGTGTTTAATGTGCACCCACTAGTATGGTTAACATGATTAACATAATTATAATGTGTTAAATGTGTTTTGATACATTAACTTGCATGACTGACATGATTACAATGTAATAAATATGTTTTACATACAATTTCCAGTATGAATGATACTGCTAAAATGTTTTAAATGTGTTTTATGTACACTGTCTAGTATGACTGGCATGATCACAATGTAATAAATGTGTTCTCTATGCACTTTCTGGTATGATTAGCATGATGACAATGTATGAACTCCTGAGTGAGTCATCTTTCGGGTGAGACATTAAACTGGGGTCCACAGGTCCCATCTGATTTAGTTGGCATTCCTATATACCATCACAATTCTTCTTCTTCAATAACTGTCCCCCACTCCTTTTTCCACAACCATAATCTATTTTTTGCAATGTATCAGCCAAAATCCATTTCCCCTTAAATAAAATATAATTTAATCTTTTGTTCCAAATAACCAATGCTACATAAAATAAATTCTTATCTACCATCTGACATATTCTTTCTTCTTGTTTTTATAATATCCATACATAATCGTATTTATATCATTTACATCATTAATATTCCCGCCAAATTTTCTTCACACAACTTTTTTCAGAGTTTGACCACTCTGTTCATTTCAAAACATATGGTCTGTTGTCTCTTCCTCCCCACAAAATAAACATATAATGCACAGCTTCTTCCTCCTAATCTTAGTTTTCCTACTGATACTCTTGCAGCTTTAAATATTGGCAGGGATTCATAAAGGTCACTACAAAGTGTAGACTGCATGTACACTTAGTGTAATCTTTCTGAGTGACTAGAAAGCACAAAAATGTGATAAGAATTTTATTGAATACATATCGTGTACACCAAGTGTAGGCCTTATTGGATCTGGCTAATACTCTTGTAACTTTCTTTTTATATGGCATATTTAGCTTTACCAGTAACTTATTTATTACCAGTCTCCACAGAAAATACTGACGCTCTGTAATCTTAATACTTTTTCCTTACTTTAATGGCTTTTATCAATTCTTCTTGCAAATTTTCACATGGGTTTGCATGCTAATATTGTTTCATTACATTATTATACCACATTTTTTATTCTTCTTAATCTCATTAATTTTTGTTTTTCATGTTAGCATTTTTTCTTAAAGATTATAAAAATGAAGAAATTAAAAATTAACAGCTTATTTTTTACTCGTTTTCTCCCAAAAAGTTTTGTTTTTATCTTTAAATATTTTCACTATTAATTTCTCATTCTATTCATTTATCCAATTAAATACTATGTATGTAAGTTTAAAAAAGCAGAACTAACAACTTAATTTAATAACTCCAGTTCTTTATCATATTTTTTCTGGGATCATATAGACATTTGATTTATTTGCTATTTTCCCATTAAAACATAATTCAGTAGATAAATACTTTTCTTGGGTGCTAATTTATAAGTCCTTTACATAAGACATTGTAGAAAAAACTTTCACAACATCATCCATTAGTGTATCACACCCAGCAACAAGATGTGTGACTGTTTCCAATTCTGCTCTGTATTATTCTTATAGAAATATATAATCTGTATTATTATTTAATTTTCATCTGTAACTGTTTGTAATATTTTAATTGCTAGGATTCATCATCTGTAACTATGTCTGTAATATTTTAATCTGTGGAGCTTTTCTCCCCGGGCCTCTGCTGAAAATGGACCTGCGTCCAGTCGGACATTCCCGGTCAACAAATGTAAATAAAATAAATAAAATAAATCAATAAATAAGACATATTTATTTCATTTATTTTATCAAACCATCCCATTGCCATATATTTCATACACCATTTTCCCAAATTTTATCTCCAACAAACATAATTAATTCATCAAATAATACACTCCTCCAACTTTCACATCACCATTAGTGTATCACACCCAGCAACAAGATGTGTGACTGTTTCCAATTCTGCTCTGTATTATTCTTATAAAAAATATATAACCTGTATTATTATTTAATGTGATAGGTTCCCAATTTTTATTCCATTCTTTTCACTTTTATTCCGTATAAATTTTAATATCCCACTACATAACTCTTCATAAAAAACATTCTTTCAAGCATTCATTCAAAACATTTATAAAACACTTTATTTGCCAGTCTCTTAGTTTCTTACACATTTAATACACTATATCATCTGGACTAAATAAAGATTTACTTGACTAAGTATTTCATCCAATTTGCTAATAGTAATTTATTTTTATTTTATTTCTTCCTTAACTCTATCTTGTATTTGCTTTTACTTTCATTTCTCTAATATTTTCTTTCTTTTTACTCTTATACATATGATCTACTTGCTACTCTGCCTGGCATATAACTTTTCCCTTCCCTCAAAAAATGATGTTGGCTATTTTGTCTTAAAACTACTTTTTATAGATGATACTGCAATTCAGTCATTTTGTCGCAGAGCAACTAGTCTAATCACAAATACATCCTATTAGTAAGGTGGTTAGTAACAGTTAACTATGCATTGCATTCCTGCTGTGCTGTGCTTAGTGGTGATGCTACAATGTTTATGTACTCTGTATAATATGGCCAACATGATTACAATGTATTAACTGTGTTTTGTGTACAGTGTCTAGTATGACCAACATGGCTACAATGTATTAAATGTGTTTATGTAAAGTGTCTAGTATGACCGACATGATCGCACTGTATTAAATGTGTTTTATGTATACTGTCTAGTATGACTGATATGACTAATATGATTATAGTGTATTATATACATTTCATGTATGTACTATTGCATGACTGACATGCTTACAGTGTATTAAATCTGTTTTGTTTGCACACTGTGTTATGATTAACATGAGCACAACATTTGTAAGTATGTTTTATGCATAGTCTCATGCCTGTAACATGACTTTCATGATTATATTGTATAAAATGTATTTTATGTATGGTCTCTGATATGACTAACATGATTACAATGTATTAAATGTGTTGTATTACAGTGTAATGCATATGTTTATATACATTCTTTACTATGGCTGACATTATTTTAATGTAATAATGTCTTTTGTGTGCATTTTTAAGTATGATTAACAATTACAATATTAAGCTTGTTTTATGTAATCTATTTGGCATGAATCACATGATAATATTTTACATGTGTTTTATGAATACTGTCTAGTATGGCTGATATGATTACAGCATAATAAATGTGTTTTGTTGCATTAGCTTGTATGGCTGACATGATTACAGCCTTGTACATGTGTTTTTTGCGCACTCTTTAGCACGACTCACATGATTATAATGTATTATGTATTTAATGTGTACCCACTAGTATGGTTAACATGATTAACATAATTATAATGTGTTAAATGTGTTTTGATACATTAACTTGCATGACTGACATGATTACAATGTAATAAATATGTTTTACATACAATTTCCAGTATGAATGATACTGCTAAAATGTTTTAAATGTGTTTTATGTACACTGTCTAGTATGACTGGCATGATCACAATGTAATAAATGTGTTCTCTATGCACTTTCTGGTATGATTAGCATGATGACAATGTATGAACTTCTGACTGAGTCATCTTTCGGGTGAGACATTAAACTGGGGTCCACAGGTCCCATTTGATTTAGTTGGCATTCCTATATACCGTCACAATTCTTCTTCTTCAATAACTGTCACCCACTCCTTTTTCCACAACCATAATCTATTTTTTGCAATGTATCAGCCAAAATCCATTTCCCATTAAATAAAATATAATTTAATCTTTTGTTCCAAATAACCAATGCTACATAAAATAAATTCTTATCTACCATCTGACATATTCTTTCTTCTTGTTTTTATAATATCCATACATAATTGTATTTATATCATTTACATCATTAATATTCCCGCCAAATTTTCTTCACACAACTTTTTTCAGAGTTTGACCACTCTGTTCATTTCAAAACATATGGTCTGTTGTCTCTTCCTCCCCACAAAATAAACATATAATGCACAGCTTCTTCCTCCTAATCTTAGTTTTCCTACTGATACTCTTGCAGCTTTAAATATTGGCAGGGATTCATAAAGGTCACTACAAAGTGTAGACTGCATGTACACTTAGTGTAATCTTTCTGAGTGACTAGAAAGCACAAAAATGTGATAAGAATTTTATTGAATACATATCGTGTACACCAAGTGTAGGCCTTATTGGATCTGGCTAATACTCTTGTAACTTTCTTTTTATATGGCATATTTAGCTTTACCAGTAACTTATTTATTACCAGTCTCCACAGAAAATACTGACGCTCTGTAATCTTAATACTTTTTCCTTACTTTAATGGCTTTTATCAATTCTTCTTGCAAATTTTCACATGGGTTTGCATGCTAATATTGTTTCATTACATTATTATACCACATTTTTTATTCTTCTTGATCTCATTAATTTTTGTTTTTCATGTTAGCATTTTTTCTTAAAGATTATAAAAATGAAGAAATTAAAAATGAACAGCTTATTTTTTACTCTTTTCTCCCAAAAAGTTTTGTTTTTATCTTTAAATATTTTCACTATTAATTTCTCATTCTATTCATTTATCCAATTAAATACTATGTATGTAAGTTTAAAAAAGCAGAACTAACAACTTAATTTAATAACACCAGTTCTTTATCATATTTTTTCTGGGATCATATAGACATTTGATTTATTTGCTATTTTCCCATTAAAACATAATTCAGTAGATAAATACTTTTCTTGGGTGCTAATTTATAAGTCCTTTACATAAGACATTGTAGAAAAAACTTTCACAACATCATCCATTAGTGTATCACACCCAGCAACAAGATGTGTGACTGTTTCCAATTCTGCTCTGTATTATTCTTATAAAAAATATATAACCTGGATTATTATTTAATGTGATAGGTCCCCAATTTTTATTCCATTCTTTTCACTTTTATTCCGTATAAATTTTAATATCCCACTACATAACTTCATAAAAAACATTATTTCAAGCATTCATTCAAAACATTTATAAAACACTTTATTTGCCAGTCTCTTAGTTTCTTGCACATTTCATACACTATATCATCTGGACTAAATAAACATTTACTTGACTAAGTATTTCATCCAATTTGCTAATAGTAATTTATTTTTATTTTATTTCTTCCTTAACTCTATCTTGTATTTGCTTTTACTTTCATTTCTCTAATATTTTCTTTCTTTTTACTCTTATACATATGATCTACTTGCTACTCTGCCTGGCATATAACTTTTCCCTTCCCTCAAAAAATGATGTTGGCTATTTTGTCTTAAAACTACTTTTTATAGATGATACTGCAATACAGTCATTTTGTCGCAGAGCAACTAGTCTAGACCATCATACAATTTCCTCTTTAGTGATATATTTCGGTGAGTGTGCTGCTAATGTTGTACAACTAAAAGGTGACAGTATTAACAGTTATTCATAGCACATTAAATGGAGTTTCTCCTATGTATGACAGCTACCTAATGTGGGTACTGGGTGTACTCCATCATACAGCTATAAAATATTTCTTTAAAATACGTAATGCCCTGCATCTTGCTAAAATCCTATGCATGCAATTCAACTCCTTCACCTCTATCATCACAGCTGCCTTTATATGTACAGTTGCCCATTGAGGACAATCCAAACTGCATTCTTTTTACCTTTCCTGACTGCTTTTGTCACTACCCACACCAACACTTACCATTCTTGCGCTATTGTTTTCTTTTCAGATTTCTCTCCCATGTACTATAAGAGACATCTGCCAGTATACTTTATTGTATACATATTTTTATTGCATTCTACTTCAGTACTGTAATTTTTATTGTTTATTTTACTGTGGAGATTTTCTCCCTAGGCCTCTGCTGAAAAAGTGCACTAGATCAGTCAGACTATTCCGACCAACAAATGTCAAATAAATAAATAATAAAGAATGCTTCTTTACCATATGAAGATGTTATGTCATCATATTATATCATGTGTGACCTCCAGAAAAGCATGACTAATTCTTTGCTGTACCATACCTATTAGGGACTGTAGCACAGATGGATTCAGGGCACATCAGATTAAGTTTAACCTATTGGGGACTGTAGCACAGATGGATTCAGGGCACACCAGATTAAGTCTAAATAATTTTAGCTTGTGCAGACGTATTCATAGGGGTCTCCACTTGCAGAATTGTTGTTCCTATGGGCTAAATGCAAATTTAGTAACAGAAATTTGTGCTTTTTTGTGGTATCCAGGCTTGTTTGTTACGTTACAGCCTTCCTACAGCAGTGGAAACTGTAGTACTTCGAGGGCAAGCAGTGAGCAGTAGAGATTAGCTAAATGTTTTAGTTAATGAAGGCACTGGGCATATAGTCATACCCTTTGTCTTGACTTGTAGACTTAAGGCACATTTGTGTGGTGTTCATAAGTGATGTATATTAATGAACACTCCCTCAGGCTAAATATAAATCCCTGAATATGGTCATTATAAGTCAGACATAACAATAATAATGACTATGCACCATGTGGGCAGATGAAGTTTTGAAAATTGGGCCTGACAAATGGACAGCAAAAAATAAAAGTGAAGGGTTAAGAGCAAATAGAAGAAAAAACTTGCACTGGCATAACCAGAGAAGTTGGTGGCACAAATACTGTTTCAAAGACAGTAGTAGCTGACCAAAATAAGATGAAGTTGTTTAATCTTTTTGTTAAGTAAAAGTAGATGAAATTCCAGGTACTATTCAGAATCTATTCATATTTCTGCAAGTCTGATAACAATAATAAAACATACACGCATAGCACAAGAATATAAACTATTTCCCACAAACACACTTTAATCCATGTACTAACAAGTGCAGTACACCATATTAAAAACATCAGTATGTAATGCCACAAAACTTTATGCCTTCAGTGTGACTACTTCTCACGTCCATTTGGAGCTTAAGAAATTGAAAATGAAGATGACAAATGACCAGGCCACTGCCTACAGATGGACGACTAAAACCAAGTATTTTTCCAGACATGGAAAGATCTCCAGACACATCACCCATGAGGAAAGATTACCACAGATGTCCAGTGTGCATGAGATATCCAGCTAAATAGTGGGTTTCAATGTGATACCAACTAAGACAAATGGCCACTTTTGTAGAGTTAATGTCCAAAGCTGAAGTGGGGCAGTGCTTCTGACAGAGGATTCATAAAGGCCATATACAGTGATGTAAGTCAATTATTTGTAAAGTTCTTCATCAGAACCATTTAAAGGAACAGAGCCTTTAAACATTCTTAATAATTGCACACAAGAATTGCTGATTGTTGAATTAGTTATAATTAAAATGTGGTATAGGAGATCTTCTCCCAGTGTGACAGTTGTATGTGTTGGGGGGGGGGGGTTAAACACCCCCAAATAAAATAAAGTTTTCTGAAAGGTCACTTTAATGGCTGACTGTAATTAAATTGGCTTCATTCAGTTATTGATTACATATATTATGTACCTTGTACTAACTACTTGATAAATCTCAGTGGGTGTTTATGGATTTTTTTTTTTTCTTGAGCTGACCCCACAGTGGAAGTATTAAAGGGGAAAATGTAATATTTCTGAAGTGAATATATAATGATACCAGGTTCAGGATGTTGTATTAAAGCATTACTTATGATGGAGTTAAAAAATATGAAACTTATTAAAATTATGACTTTAAATCCACATGTAGAAATAATTGTTTGAAATGCATATTATGCATATATATTAAAACTATATGTGTGCCTGTATGTATGCATTGTTATACTGTATGTGTACGTTTGATATAGATATATAAGGTGTATCATTCTTTATGCACTTTCTTCAGTTTAACAGCAATTTATTTAGAATGAAATGTAAAATTAAAGTTAATTTCCCAAAACAAATTTTAAATTAGAAGCACATTGCTGCACAAGCAGTAGTGGTTGGTGACTTCAAATCAAAGGGGGGCTGCAGGAGATAGCCGAATGGGTGGGGTCAATGGGAAGTGGTGCGGACAACTAGAAAGGGGAGGAGCTATGCTCAAAACCACAAAAACTAAACTTTAATTAAATATGCTGCCCTGGGTGCCAAACCCTCATTATGAGAGTCCAATCAAGACAAATTAAGTGTAAAAGAATAAAAATATTTCAATGCATTGGTTGCTTGACAGCTTACTTAATATCTAGATGGAAACAAAAAGGTTGTGAGGCATGAAAAAATAAATTACTTTTTAAATACATTACTGGAATGCCAGTCAAAATAAAGTATAAGAAAAACAAGCAGCACTCAACTCAAACCACTTCTCCTTGCACTGCAGTTCTAATTATAATTTATATTCAGCTTTATTAAAGTACCAAGTAACATGCTGAAAGTAGCAATCTCTGTGATGCCCCCACTTGTAAAAATGTTTCTTATCCAAAAAAGACCTGCTGCCTGACAACTATCTACTTGTTTCATGGGGAAAACATGATCAAAGTGAAAAATGAAAAGCAAACATGCTCAAGATACATTAAAGGATCACTGCACAGGTTATGGACCACACATGAATGGCATTCTGTTTAGTTTACGGGTAAAGCCCTCAGAGATCACTGGAAGTCTCCAACAAGTGTAATGAGCTTCTTAAAAAAATGTAATCCTGTCCTTTATTGCAAATACTGTCATATGCATTTCAATACCCAACGCTTATACATTATCTAGTTTAGTATTCCCTGCATGGCAACAACAGAAAGGCTTCAATGTTGGCAATTCTTTAACAGTATGCTTATTAAAGCTTACTTGCATTTTATGAACGCAGACAAGCATATCTGATGGTCATTAAAGTGTTGCTACTTAAAACACAGAGCAACAGGTACTTTGAGTAATAAGCATAAATCAGCAGTACAAAAATATGACAGAAACCAGACCATTCTGCAAAATCAAGAAGAGATGAAAAGCCACTGTAGTACTTGTGTCTACCTTGGATGGGGGGATACCCTGTACATTTACATTGCATAACTGCTCCTTGCCTTGCTTGGACACATCCAGAGTCACTACATGGGGGAGTGGGGTGCAACAAGTAGGTCACAATTTGAAATGTCTCTGGCTGACTGTGATGGCCCTGACACATTTGTCATACCTCTCACCCTCAGAGCAAAGCCATACATAGAAGTGGGACAAAGGCCCAAAAATAAGGACAATTTTTAAATATTGCTCTTATAAACTTAGAAAGATAATAGAATAGTAGGTCTTGCATTAGTATGAATTTTCTGAAGGATATGAAATCTGAAACTCAAAATGTGACGCAAAAATATAAAATAGCCACACAATACAGCTGGGAACCTGTCAAAGAAGGGACACTTTTTTAATAATAGTACTGCTAACTTGAGCAGCTGACAAAATAAAAGAATCTACATGCATTTCTGAAATAAAAGTATCTATAACTGTGATTATTACAGTTATTTCTTAATTGTAAACCCTCCATGTTTTCTTCCAAAATTCCTATTTTGTGGAGGGATTACTAGGGGAAGAGCAATATTTTGAGCCAAATTCAGGGACAGTTGAGAGGTTTGGCTATGCCTAATTCTATAAAGCAATTTATTTGCATGTACCTCTCAACATGTTAATGCAATAAATCTGGACAAGGCCAAATATATTGGGGGAACATATAAACAGTACTAAAAATTGCTCTTGTATAAACTGAGACAGTTGATAGAATAACAAGTCTTACTTTAGCATGCATTTTTCTGAAGGTTATGAAGTCTGAAACTCAGTGTGTTATTATTTAGTGACTTAATTCCTAAATGATTTTCCAGAAAACCACAAATATTATGAGGAACAAACCAAAAATAAGAAGCAAAAATCTATTCATTCTGTGAAAATCTGGACAGTTGGGAGGTATAGTTCAGTTGGGGCTGTCTGAGTTTGCCACACTTCCCCCTCACAAAATCATGGTCGAATGGTGCCTTCCCCCCTGCAGCCATTCCAATGATCCATTACTTGGCTATTTCACTCCATTTACCATAAACACTAATGTGCATACTGCTTTACTTCTATGATGATTTGGATTTCATTTGAAAGTTTTATTTTGCATTTTACAGCACAAACACTAAGACATCTGCTAAACAAAGCAACGCAGTCTCACAATGAAAACAGGCTTAGCATTAAAACTTCTCTGCCCTTGAAACTCACATTCAATGAAACAGCATTGAAACCCACATTCAAAGAAAATACATTTTGCCAGTGGCAGATAAAGATTAACTTTGGGCTGTTTTCAAATCATAGGCCCCTTGCACATGAAACATACATGTGCTCTTTGATACACCTTCCTGATTCTACTAAATTATAATCCTTGTACAATACAGTACAGTTGTTAGACGGCATTTTAAATTTATTGTTTTGAACATTTTTCCAGTAAACAATGAAACAAAATGCATGCACCAATGACAAAACTACCCAATTCAGAACATTTCCATCATAAAACTCTACTCAACCTTCTACAGTCCACCAGTATCAGTAAATATGCACAATCTCTGAAGTAGTAAAAGTCATCTAAATAATTCCACATTAAAGAAATCTGTAACAATGAAGAGGTTGCTGCTAGCAAACAACTTTATATGTCATTGTTAATTCATCTAGAAATAAAGTGCCTGTTGCCCTTGAGGAATAAATTGCCTATGTTGCATGCATTAAAAAAAATAAGCTAGTAATATCGCAATAGGGACTGTATGGCAAACTGATAACAGGTTCAGGTTCATAGTTACTACTCCAGGTATCTTTGCCAAAGAGGACTGCAGCATCCACCCACTTTACAACACAGTACAGTATCAGCAATGCATCTATTTACTGTGGGAGTAGAACCCACAGCCTTCTGCATGAAAAGCAAGCACACTACCTGTTGTGCTATTAATGTAATTAGACTCAAAATAAGCAGCATTAAAGTTTTGTTCCCCTGCAGCTCTCAGCTCCTTGTAAAATCTATTCGACAAGCAGTTGTATCTCTGAACTTTGCAGCACAAGAAATCTGGAAAACGCTGAAATTTATTGGGGGGGGGGACAAAAGCCCAAAAAACAGGGGCACATTTTAAACATTGCTTGTATAATGTTGGAAAGTTGCTAGAATAAAATGATGTGTTACCACCATACATTTTACTGCCACGTCTTTAACCCAGGGGACCCTGTGCAAAACAGTCAGAGAAACATACCACTATGCCAAATCAGCTGTTTTGTAAAAGAGAGGAAGACAAACTTAAATGGCTACCATTTAATGAATTCAGTTCTCAGCATAGCTGTCAACCTCTTGGCACAAAACACCTGAACAAAGGCAGTAATGGGGGGAATACAGCCCCCAAATATATTCAGTGAATTTAATTCTCACTGTAGCTCTCCACCTCTTAGCAAAAACATGTGGACAAAGCCAGTAATGAGGGCGAATACAGCCCCTAAACATTCAATGAATACAGTTCTCACCATAGATAACTCTCAACCTTAGCACAAAATACCTGGACAAAGCCAATAATGGGGGAATACAGTCCCAAAAATAGGGACAAATTTCAAATATCCATGTTATAAACTTAGACAACTGCTAGAACAATTTTGTGTTACCATGTACTTTCTGAAGAATATGAAGTCTGAAATTCAAATGCCTGTTATTTTTTAAACATTTAACCAGGAAACTAGTCTGACTGGGAACTAAACAGTTAACCAGGAAACTAGTCTGACTTGGAACAAAAGACAATTTTCAGTAGAGCGAAATGCCAATCACATCTTTGCAAGATGGGAAAACATGCAGACACCACACAGAAGACAACCCAGCCAAGAATCAAGCCAGATAACTTGTAGCTGTGAGGCAGCAATGCTACCAGTGCACCACTACACTACAGACTTTACAAAGAAAAATGTAGATACAGAAACCACAGATTTTATGAGGAACAGAACAAATATGAGGCAAAAATCTGCAAATTGCTTTTAGAAATGGTGGTGGATAGGGAATTCAGGTCCTTGCCACCTCTATCCAAGGTGCAGGGTTCAAGCCTGAGTATTTCTATCCACCACCATTTGCTCTCTCTAGCCACCAGTATATAGTAACTGCATCAGCGACAATGCTACCCGATTGTTTAACAACTTTCTCATTAATGAGGCATTTGGCATTAAAGCTGTCTCACTTCACTCAGCAGCAATCTCACTTTTTGAAGGGTCACCCAAGGCCCAGTTCTTTCAACTCTGCTTTTCTCCCTGTGCATTTCAAACCACCCTCAGACAACCCACAACTCCCATCTTACTGTATTCAGACAACATGGCCATCTATTGATTTAACTCTACCTGGAACAACATTAAAACTCAGCTCCAGCATGATCTACTATCTCTTAGTAGGTGGCTAAATTAAAAAAAAAAAATCAATTTCTCATTAACTCAAATGAAACCAAAGTTATGCATTCAGGCCCAAGAAAAAATAGCAGTTCTCAACCATAAACAACAAAAGAAAAAGTGCCACCTTATTCAAATCCATGGGGGCTTTGTTTAGATCAAAATCTTAACTTCTAACTGCACATCAACAAACAAAAGCAAAACATAAAATCAAATGTCTTCTGGTTGTACAAGATATCCCACTTTTGGACTCTTGGATGTTGAAAATTCATAGTAAAAGGCATGCTTCTTGCTCCAATTGAACATGCTGTTTAAGTAATTGCCTCTATTGTCTCTGCCTAAATAGGTAGAAAAGAAAGGGATATGCCCACTAAGCATCACTGTAATTGAGGCTTACAAATGATACATGGGTAAAGAAAGTAAAAGCCAAAGACTATCATATAAGTTCTTTTCCTGACCCCTTGGCTTGCACACAACAAAAAACTTCAGAAAGGAAGTGTGCAAGAAAAGAGGAATTCATGAATTTCTGCCACTCTGACAGGGACTTAGATTCCATTCAACATTCATTTTAGCTCAAAAAACAAATGTAGGACTCAACAACTTTTTCCCCAAAAAGCCCTTTTGCATGGTCTTCCTTCAGTGTTACTCTCTGCTGTCCACTATCCAAGACAATTCTTCTGCTTTCAAATAGGAACCAGTCATTACTAGTTTAAAAAGCTGTCCTTTGGCATTATGTCCACCCCAGTGACCACAGAATGTATTTTATCAGTATACACTTTCTTGCAACTACATGAGACAAAGTTGTTCCATAGTTTAGTGACTGGCTGCTAGTGGTTGACAGCCAAAATAATATCTGACAAGGGAAGATTCTGCTTCAGACTTTTCAGTCCTTAGGGATCAGACAGATCAACTGTGCAAAATCTTACCTAGCATCAACCCATCTCTTGACTTCTGGAAGTTGATTCTCTTAATACCAAAACAAGTGATTAATTTTTATTGTTAGAATCTCAGACATCCAACATCTTCTTCTTCTCCTGAACAGCCATTTCCTTAGGTCACTGAGACTCATGCCAGTCACAACTGCAATTCTACCACATACAATACTATGCCATGTTTCTACAGTGCAGGGTTAATGTTCGGTGGCCTCAAGAAGCAGATCCCTTAGACACTCTAATAAAGATTTCAACATCACACTAAAGACATTTAAATTGATGGATATCTGCTCCTTTTCTCTTAGAAGACAAAACCTTTCTGCAACTAACCTATAAAATGGCACTCAGAATGAATGGATAGTCACATTGCACTAGGGCTTTGGTTGACAGGCAAATTGAAATTTCATATCATAGAGTTGAAGGTAAGGCAACTCTCCTCTTACACAGAGTCCTGCAGAAATGGATTTGAAATAATCCAGTATCAGTTTTGTACATCAGCAAGCATGCAAGACATGTTCCTCTCCTATGTGCAGACAGATTATGTGGGTCTTGGACTGACCCTTCAAGATGCGCGTGCGTGCACACACACACACACACACACATACACACACACACACACACACACACACACACACACACACACACACACACACACACACACACACACACACACACACACACACACACACACACACACACACACACACACACCCTTCACTTACCTGCTGTTCCACCGTTTCACAGAAGAAGCATCCAGCCAGCACGAACCAAAACCTCCTGAAGCAGCCAGCGAGCGACTGAACGAAGCAAGCTTTCACTTACCTGCTGTATGTCCCACCGTTTCATGGACGAAGCATCCAGCCATTGACCTGAATGAACCAAAACCTCCTCAGCCAGCGACCTGAATGAACCAAAACCTTGCAATTCAGCCCACGCAATGAATGTCTCGCGAGAGCAGCTCACCTATCTCAGTCCTCATTGGATGCCAGCTCACCTCTCTCAGTCATTGGGTCTGCCTGGAGCCGAAGCAGTCCGGACCTTCTCTTCTGTGCGGTCGCCACTGCACTGATCCCTGGGTGCATTTGCAGCAATGATTGCTGGGTACCTGTCTATCTCTATCCGGACTGCTGATAAAGGCAGTCTGAGGTCTCCGAATGTGTCTGTGCATGTGCAGAGGAGTTGGGACTCGTGCCTTTTTTTTTTTTTGATTTTGTTTTTTAGTTTTAAAGATTTTTCTTTTGTTTTTTCTAGGTGGGAGGGCTGCAGTCCGGCAGTCCGATAGCATGAGCCGCCCCATGCACAAGGCACTTTCAAGTAATGCACAGAATTTAGAACTTACAAACTCACAGCTATGTTCTAAGCAAAAAACATATAAAAGGAACAGAGTAGTTCTCTTTCAGCAGTTCAAGCCAAACTGTTGTAAATCTATCCACATGTAGTTTATTTATTGTTTATTTATTTATTTAGTAACTGGGAATGGACTAGTTCAGAAATCCTTTTTGCCATGACCTGGGCCCACAGGCAATAAATAGTGCAAATAAACTTCAGTTATACACTGAAAATGTGATAAATTATTATGTTTACTTTAGAAAGTTCTTATACAGTTATTACATATTTTATACAACATAGAATGTTATAACAGCTCTTACACAGTTCTAAAAAAGTAACATGGTTACATTAGGTTTCATTAGTTTACATGGGTTGAAATACAGTTTGCCTACATGAAATTGCTTCTTAAAAGTTTACAATTTAATTTCCTTAGGAAAAAAGAACACTAATGGAGGTGAGTAAACATAGTAAAAATAGATATCACAGAGATAGGCCCAGAGACTAAGAAAACATAAGATAAATAAATGGCAAAGGAAAACAGTTGTGAGACTGTAAGCATTTTTAGAATGTTAAACCTTTTAAACAGATTATCCATCATGTCTAAATGCATTTATAAGCAACTTCCGTATAGAGATACTCAGAAAGACACTTCTTAAAAGCTGGTAAGAATAGCTAGATGCCTTGTTTCAGCTGGTAGTTTGTTCCAGACAGTTGGGTCTATTTGTGAGAAGGCTCTTTCATCAATGACAATTTTAAATGGGGGATGGGTAAGTGATATTAAGTTATCTTAATTCCTTAGGGAGTAGGACTGTTCCTTGATTGGAAGTTTTTGTTTGGGGGGGCAGTAGGCATAGTTTAGAATTTTATGAAGTAAAGTACATTGCAGATAAGTGAACATTTCAGTAAGGAGTAGCCACTTTTGGTAATTTAGAAGGCTGCAGTTGTGTATGCAGGAATCAGTAAGCAGAGAAATATTGGAATTTTTATTTTCATTTATAGTCTTTGAGTGTTGGAAGCAGAGTACAAGAAGACAATGCTCTAGTTTAGGGAGAAGGACATTCTTGGCCAGTGCTTTGCTGGCAGTAATAGATAGCATATGTGATACCCTATAGTGGAGTTTTAGCTGAGAGATGACTTTATTACTGATATCATTAGTGGGGATAGTGCAATTTAATGTAGCGTCAATGATTAGGCCTAAGTATTTGTATTCAAATACAAATGGGATAATATGGTTGCTATTGTCACAGACAGCAAGGAGTGTGAGGGGAGGGAAAAGCATAAAATTGTTTGTGGTTAATTTGGAGTTTATTTTGTTACAATTTATTTTGTTACAACCATTGACAAAGATTAGAGAAGGATTGTTGCAGTTGAGATTGCAGGACTGTGGGTTATCATAATATCATCTGCATAGATGGTAAGTTTAAATTCAGATAAATCATCAGTAGTACCATTAATGAATAAAAAAATCATTAATGGGCCTAGAACAGAACTTTGGGGAGCACCTGATTTTAGTGTTCAGTTTGTGGATAACTGGTTGTTAGAGTAAACTTGAAAGGTCCTGCTATAAAGGAAGCTATGGAATTTTCTAGCAAGTTGAATTTTTGTAGCATAGCAAGCAAAATGTTATGATGTTCAGTTTCAGAGGCGCAGGTCATGTCCACAGAAATACCAGCTCTAATGAACCATCAGTTAGGTTGCTGTAGATAATGTAAGATGCTAAGAGTATTGAGGTGGTTGCTAAAACCATTTCTGAAATGTAGCTGTCTATCAGGTAGGAGCCCATAGGTATTAAAGTGCTTAAGTAGATGTTAATAAAGACATTTTTTCAAAGTAATTTAAAAGAGGGCAAAGAATTGAAATAGATCTATAGTGTTTATGGGTTCTGGACTTGGGTACCTTAGAATGATGTATAATGATCACATATTTCAAGGCTGGTGGAACAATTCCAGTGGTAAGTGAGAGGATATAAACATAAGGTAGGTGTATACCTATTATGTCTGCTGATTTCTTAAAGAAGTTAAGTTGGAGGGTAGTGAAGGCAGAGGTGGAAAGTTTCAAGTTCTTTAACAATTTTTTAGTTTCCTTCTCTGAAACATCTCAGAAGTGGAAGGTGGCTACAGACTCTGCAAGAATGAACATTCAGGTTGGAGGGTTACTTTAAGTAGCTGTAGCTGATTAGCACTGGGGTTAAGAAATGTGCTCTTGATGGTTTCAATGAAGATATAATAAAGTTTCTATAATCCTCTGATGGATTAGTATTAGTGCTATTAGGGATGTTATTGGTACAAGAGATGGTGTTGGAAGACTGTCTTGTTAGGTGTATTTCTTTTCAATGTTTTTTTTAGATTACTGTAAGCAGATACATGGCTGTGGTTGAGGTCACAATATTATCAAATGATGCAAGTTTATGACAGACATTTGAAAGTACATAAACTTTCAAAGTTTTCAGCATTATTTGTGATTATAATAAGGGGGCTGCCTTTACTTGGAAAAAAAAAACATAACAAAATCAGGATATAAAAGAAGGGGGGATAGAAGAACTTCTAGCTTTAAAAAAATAGTGATTTAACTTCCCAGTTTTCTTCTAATACTGACATGGAATTGATTTTAGCAATGCCTCTCCAGTTAGGAAATGTCTGTGATACATCAAGAAGTCATTTATCCCTCTTTAATGCCAGATAAATACACATTGGGAGAAAAAAAGACAGAATGCAACTGTGTTCAGGGGAAATGTTTAAGAAGGAATGCACTTTTAAACAGTGAATTGCTTTGTATATGAGTGATATGACATATTGTAATGAAGGAGTGTTTTATATAAACATCAACTAAAATATTTTTCATTGGTATTGACAAAATAATTGGGAATAACCATACTATCCACACACAACAGTTACTAAATAAAGAAGAGCGTTTGTGGATTGTTGTATCCCCATGGCTTAAATAAGAACATTTGGCTTTATAGAAGTGTCTCACTGGTAATTTCCTTTTGCGTGATGTGGATGTAATTATCTTGTAGTGACTGTCATGTATTAATATGGTTTATTATTACTGAAACAGCCTTTGGATGAAACCTCCGTCTGCTGTTGGATCGGGCATACTTACTTCTGAGAATTAACAAAAGTAAAACAGTATTAATGCAGTGACAAGTCCGTTACTAACAAGGGAACACTAGCAAATCAAAAAAGTATCTGGAGCCATGAGCAGGGATAAACAGTAGTTAATTCAAAAAAGTCAAAGTCCACAACTTTTGGATTTTAAACTTGTGGAATAAGCAGCAACTTTTTAAGTATGTTGCAGATTTTAAACTTGTGTAATAAGCACTTCTAACTACTCTTGTAATAAACAACCATTACTTTTGAAAAAGCAACTCTTCAAGTAAGTTGTGGACTTTGAATTTTTTTAATTAACTACTGTTTATCCCTGCGCATGGTTCCAGTTACTTTTTTGTTTTACTACTTCTGGGAATTAGAGTGCTGGGCTCACTTTGTGTTATATATATAGACACACACACACACACACACACACACACACACACACACACACACACACACACACACACACACACACACACACACACACACACACACACACACACACACACACACACACACACACACACACATATATATATATATATGTACATGCATGTATATGTATAGACATGCACACACACACACACACACACACACACACACACACACACACACACACACACACACACACACACGATATACATATGTAATTATCTCAACATACCACAATGTTGACAGCAAGAACAATGACCACAAAAAGTTAACAACAGAAATGCTGATAGTCAGCTGTGCATACATGAGTAATCCTTGCCACATGCAACCAAAAAAAACTAAAAAAACAAAATAACATTATTTTTTGCAAGGGGGCATGCCCCCCTGCACCCTCATGTTGGGAACTGCACCCCATACACCCCCTGCTAATTATATATACTAACTCCAAAATCAGGCATTCTCTGGGGAATATTCTGCCACCTGGGGATTGTTGATCTATCACACCTGTCAACCAACTGCATCTGTTGATCTGTTGTAGTCAATCAATCAGCCAACAACATTCAGGTGTGCCAATGTAATTGGGTGGAACTATATATATATATATATATATATATATATATATATATATATATATATATATATATATATATATATATATATATATATATATATATATATATATATATATATATGTGTGTGTATACACATGTATAAATATGTATTTATTTATTTATAGTGAGGAAGCTTGTCATAATGTTAAGGTCTTTGCTTCATAGGCACAAGCTGCATGGTTTGATTCTGACTTCAGGCTATTGGCTAGTCTTAAAATAGCCCTTCAGGGCAGTTAGCCTAGTATTCACTTGTAGCAATATTTCTTTCTGTCTGTCTCTGTCCCTCTCTCTATATATATGGGAGTCCCTGTGTAAACTGAAATTTCAGAAGGTCGACTTGTGCATTGTCGACCCATGTTGGAGGCATATGCCCATTCCCTGGCTATTGTGCGATTTCAGAGTTAGTATATGTAATTAGCAGAGGGTGTGAGGGGGCTTGCCCCCTGCAAAAAACACTTCTTTTCCAGGGATTAGACTTGGATCATGGAGTGTAGCATATCAAAGTGCTTTTGTGAATGTAATCAAGAGAGAGAGAGAAAGCCGTAATGTCTCAAGTGCTGTAAACAGTACATGGAGTATAGGCCATGACATTTACAATCATCCTTCTCAGTTGGGAAGTAACTTAGCACTCCTGAAATTCCTTCTGTTAAATCTAGATATCAGGATCATCTAGGAACCTCTGAGTTATTATGAAGGTATTAAGTCATGCAGCTCAACACTCAGATTATTCTTTCTATGATCTGCGAGGTTACCTGGGTCCAGAGATTTTTTTATTTATTTGGTATTTGTTTTCCATGAAAGTCTGACTGGGATAATATCCCATTCATAAGAGGCACAGAGAGAAAAGCTCCACATTGACATCAGATTGATACAGTCAAATAAAGTTAGTACAGAACCTAATGCAGAAGAACAGCATATTAACTAAGTAAAAACAAATCACAATTCAGTTCATATAGTGTGAGTTTATACAAACATAGAGCCAATATCTGACAAATATATGTTAATAAAAGAATATTGTTAATAGTTAAAGAATTTACAAGCTGCAGTTCACAGAGATGACATTTAATGTAGGAATTACATTCTTTGGAACAGAGATGACTAGATAACATAGCATAGGTAAACTTATATTTGTTTTTTATCTAAGGATTAGATTGACTATATTCGGAGAGAAGAAATTAGTAAAAGATATGCTAGGGAGATGATTGGTTCAGCCTGGTGTAGTTTTCGTTTCTTCATAAATCTTTCTAAACAAAATAAAAACTTCAGCTGACCATGAAGCACACACAACTAGCATACTCAGTAGGGCTGTTACCTCAGGGCATCCTGCAAACCTATTTGTCCTGAATCTAGATAACAGTTTGCTGGTTTCAAATGAAAAAGTTAATTCTGAAAAAAAAAAAAAAAAATATATATATATATATATATATATATATATATATATATATATATATATATTTAAGTTCCAGAAACTGGACACTGCTGTTTATCAATAAAGATGTCACAGAAACAGCGTTATAGATTTCAGACATGAGAGAGGACACCTTATCTTTAAGAATAGACTAGGCAGAGTTCAACAGAGCTGAGATGATCACCTTAATACACAAGAAAATTTCCTGGGAATGAACTCTGCCTTCATATTAGATTGCAGATGAGTAACATTTAGTGTGAATTACTGACACACACAGATATTGACAGACAACACTATTTTAGCTGTCTTTATTTGTTATCAAGTGTATACCTATATGGATCTGTGCTGTGTGCTTTCAAGTTAAAGGAGTGCTGTGGCAATTAAATAGTGCTAGAATTCTTAGTCATCAGGCTAGGCTGTACATAATTACACAAAATGAAATATCATGTTTTTCTTGAGATTCCAAAATGGTGGTCGTTTGAGAAACACCCTCTCCTCATAGCTCCGACTTCATATATTAGGTTATATTACTAAATGCAGTAATCCTTAGGTTTAGACCATTTTTCTTTAAAGCCATATCTGTCAGAAGAAATTAGAGCCAAAATTTAAGCTAATATAGTGGATTAGTGCTATAGATCTACAGCGTTTAATCAGTTCCTAGAAGAAAACGATCCTACACGAGGATACATACAGGCCTGAACTTTCAGCACCACAGTAAATGACAGTACCCACAAGAAGAGAAACAAAGCTAGCAATGCCAAAGGAAGTTGAAAACATGGAATTTCAAAGTACAAAGGCTAAATTATCTGCTATATCTACTTCACCGGAGAAAGAGGTAAAAAGACTGAGATCATCTAAAAGTGTACAAGAACAAATAAAAGATCCAATTAAACAGAAGGCTGACGGAGCAATACAAATGGATGAGCTGAAAAGCGCCCTACTTCCTTTGAAATTCTGCCATTCAAGAATTATCTGGGAAAATGAACTCCTTCGGATCCGCAATAAATAAAATTGTTGAACGCTTGGATCTTGTAGATTGTAGAAGATAGATATAATTCAATTGAAATAGAAATAGAGGGTCTAAAAGAAGAAATGAAGTCCAGAGACAAAACAATCTATGACATTCAAGCTAAGATTGTTGACCTAGAGGCTAGAAGCAGACGCAATAATCTGATAATCAGGGGTCTTTCTGAAAAATACAAATCTGACCAGCTAATTGAAACCATTACATAAGTATTTAATAACCTTTTTCATGTGAGTAATCCTTCAACCACGTACACCATTGAAAGAGCACATAGAACCTTGCGGAAACAGCAATCTACTTCAACTTCAAGACCCATTTACGTAAAAATGCTCAATTACCAAGATGTGCAAAATATTCTTTCAGCTTACAAAAAAATTGAACCATTTCTCTTGGAACAATCAAACTATACATATCTCACAGGACTTACCCCTTGAAATTAGAGAGAAACGTCGCAAACTTTCTCCCTACTGTGCTGACCTTATAGCCCGAAAAATTAAATTTCAAATGAGGTTTCTGTGCTCTGTCATTTACCTTCAAAGATGCTAAATTCTCTATGTCCTCACCCAAAGAGGCGGACATAATCTTTGTTAAATGCTTTGGAGCTGCACCGTCTACACACTGAACGTTTCCGAAAGTGGCTTTTGATTACTGGAGACTGTCTGTTATTCCCTGTATGTCTCTTAGGATATCAGGTAACTTTCCAGATAAATAAAAGTCCTAATTGTTAGGTTACTTTGTTCATATCGCTCTCCAGTCTACTAGGACCATTTCTCTCGGACTCAGCTATCCTGGGGATCCCTGAATGCAACAACAGGTGCAGGTCATAACTGTGGCACACCTGGACCCAGAAACATAAAAGCGAACTTCCACTGAAAAACTATACCGCATTGGTCTTCCTGAAAAGTGCAAATAAAACTAACATTGGTGAATTGCAGTAAGCAATCTATCCAGTGGACAGGAACAAAGATACAGATAGAATCATATTGTCTGGTAAGGTGAAAGTTTAATTTTTTTCCAAACCGACGAAGCTACTATGTAGAACTGGACTGTTAGAGTTCATCTTTTGGGTCCTATAACCAGACCTATTGCGCCCACATTCTGTTTTTTTTTTTTTTTTAAGGCTTTCACTTGGAGCTTTATACCTGCCTGCATACCGCTAGCTTTAAAGATGACTCTATATTCCATTAGTCTAACAGTTGAATGCAGCTTATATAATCAGGAGATATATTGTGTGTAGGTTTGCATTCCAGCTGATCACTTTTACAATATATCCCATTATAAATATATTAATTCTTATATAAAGAAATTTCCTAAGATTAATCTATTAGATACACCCTGTCATTTCAATACCTATCAGCTGAACCCAGTTTAAATATTTTGGGTGTCAAAGAGTGAAATCTTGTAGAATATTATACTTAGAATTATTAGAAATTGTTCATTTACATGTGTTAGGTCAACTCTTTTATAGTTAACCATTCTCTTCATGTTATTCCATTGTGTTTGGAAGCTATTTGGATAAGATAAATAGGGTTTCTGATGACTTCTTGGGGAATCAGTCTGATGTTGTATATTGAATGTAAATATTGTTGATATTATATCTTGTTCCTACGACTCAAATGCTTAGTAAATTTATGTTTCTTTAGTGTATATAGGTTTACTTCTCTCTCAATAATAGGGGCTATGTGGTTAGGCACAGGGATAGAATTGAGAGAGTTTTGTGCCACTCCTTTACTTACCATCTTATGCTACAATTCCACTGAAAGCTATTCTCTTTTATCCACCCTACATTCCAGATTCTCTTATATTATTACCCAGACCCTATTGGAAAATAAAATCTGGAATATTACTTCCTGGAATGTCAGGGGGTTACAGAAGAAAAACAAAAGAAATTTGGTGTTACATCTACTTTGCAAATCCCAGTCAGACCTTTGCTTCATCCAGGAAACTCACATGAATAATGATGAGTGGACCAAAGAAAATAATAGAAAATGGGTTAGGGACATTATTTCATCGGGCTTTTCTAATAACTCCAAGGGGGTTGCGATCATTAAAGTCCTTTAAACCTATGATTATTGAAAGAGGTTTTGATCAGGAGGGCAGATGGTGTTATTTTACATGTCTATCTTATAATTTAAATAAACCTGTTTTATTTCTAAACCTATACGGCCCATGCTCAGGACAGCAAGATTTTATCATAAAGGTCTATAATTTCTTACTTAAATTCCCAAATCATATCCTTATTATAGGTGGTGATTGGAATATGGTAATTGACCCTAACATAGATCGCTCAAGTAAGGCAAAAGTTCTAAACTCCCAGGATTCCCTAGCGCTGACAGAGTTAATACTTGACTTTGATTTGATGGACCCTATTTCGTTTGATTGTGACTCCGGGAATAAGAATAGTTTTACTTATTTTTCAAAATGCCACCACTCCTGGTCACGTATAGACTTTTTTCTAATATCTAACACCTTAACGAATAGGCAAATTAAATTTCTAACTGAACCCAGATTCCTCTCAGATCATTCAAGAATCATTTTAGAGATAGGTTTTAATATTAGTCCATCCTCAACATACAAGAATTATAACTGGGCTTTAAATAGCAATTTACTAAAAGACCAATCGCTAAATGAAGAGATCACTCTTACTCTAAAGGAACTTTTCTTCCCATCCAGAGACAGTGATATCCCCTTTGATATTAGATGGGCGGCATGTAAAGCTGTGATGAGGGGAATTTTTATCAAGAAAGCCACCTTCCTTAAGAAATTGAATAAAGAACTGGAAAATAAATTAATATCAGAGATTAAGATTTTGGATGACAAACTTCTAAAAAACTACTCCTTAGACATAGAAAAACAGTTACACATCAAACAAAAAGAACTATTCGAACACCAGCAATCCATCTTTTCAGTTCAAGAATTGAGATATATTGCTAAATATTCTGAATCCATACAAACCCCGTCCAAAGCCCTTGCCAGACTGATAGGGTGCACACCCAAATCCTCTAGAATCACATTCATTCAATATCACAACACACTTTATAAATCAAATGCACAAATTATTTAATTATTCCACCAAATTTATACAGATATGTATGCTACCAACAACATTCTTACTTCTCATGCTGAGATGGAGAAATTTCTGTCTAATCTTACTTTCCCAAAATTAACCAAATCCCAGGAAAATGCCCTCTCAGCTCCGCTAATGATATCAGAGATCCACGAGGCTATTGATAACCTTAAACTAGGGAAAGCACCAGGTCCAGATGGTTACACTCCCGAATTTTATAAATTATTTAAAAATAATCTGGCTCCCATCCTGCTTCAACTTTATGAACATATCTCATCTAATGGAATTACTGACCGATATATTAATCACTCTAAAACTATTCTAATTCCTAAAAATACTTTAGATACTTCCAACATAAATAATTATAGACCAATTTCTCTTATGAATATAGACATAAAAATTATTTCGGCCATTCTAGCAAACAGGCTTAAAAAGATGATACATACCTTAATTTCTCCAGAACAGGCGGGCTTTATACCCAACAGACATACCTGGGATAATACCTTAACACTAGAAACTATAATAAACCTTACCAAAAAAGAAAGAAATCCTAGATATGCTCTGGTTTTAGATGCTTGTAAAGCCTTTGACAGGGTAAACTGGAAGTTTTTGTTCTTGGTACTGTCTTCTTTTGGCATCCCCCCTGACTTTATCAATATTATCAAAACACTATACAATAGCTCTTACACTAGGTTATACATAAACAGACAATATTCTCATCCAATAAAGATTGCAAACGGTACTAGGCAGGGGTGCCCTCTTTCACCACTGTTATTTAACTTATATTTAGAATCCCTTTTCTTGTTTTTATCACAGAAAACTTATCATTCAATTCCTAAAATTCTTAACACTAAGATTAGCTTAACTGCCTTCGCTGATGATCTGAATCTATACTTTGAACATCCTCTGTCTGACACTAAAAAGTTGGTGATGTCCTTGAATACCTTCACCTCTATCTCGGACTACCAAATTAACCAAAATAAATCTTTTATTTTCCCGATCAACCCCGTATCACATAAACAATATCTATTTCCAGATGTTTCCTTTCGTCTAGACTACTCCCTTAAATATTTAGGAGTTTTCTATGATCATGCCTCTTCTTCTATTCTGCAGACTAATTTATCAAAAACATGGCTTTCCATCTCCCAGGACATTTTCAGATGGCAACAGCTAAAACTCCCCATGCTTACTAAAACCTCTATCATTAAAATGAATATTCTTCCTAAACTTCTTTATCAGCTCAATGCATCTCTAAAACCTCTATCATTAAAATGAATATTCTTCCTAAACTTCTTTATCAGCTCAATGCATCTCTTTCTTATACTTCAAATTCTTTCTTGAACAAGATACACAAAGCATTTGCAAACTTTATTTGGCACCCTAAATCGGTTAGAATTTCATATGAAAGACTTATCCTGCCAAAAAATATGGGGGGTCTGGCGATGCCCGATCTACTTCTATACTACAAAATTATCCAAGTGAACAGGATATTCACAATCGCAAACTACCAACCGAACTCCCATACTTGGACTCCGATTTGGGTCAAATTGTTGTACAATCATGCCCTAGATAATGACATTAACTCAAAAGTTCTACCCTTTCTAAGTAAATTAAATCTTAAAAAGCTAAAGTTACACTTTTCCTTAAAAGGATTAATTAAAACATTTCAGGAATTATTCCAAACCACTAAACTAGGAAATGCCCTCCTCCTTTTTCAGCCATTCCATCTTAACCCAAATATAAACCTGAACGGTAAAATGATTAAGCTAAGTAACCTCCCATTAGTTAAAGATTTTACCCTATGGGATATACATAAATATAATCATTTATCCCTAACAGAACTTCGTATGGCATTAGATCTACCTAAAAAATATACCATCACCCTGAGGCAATTAAGACAGCTTACCGTATCGGTACTCCTCAGCTTTCCCAGTACTGATATGGAACAAAACCAGGTGGCCACCCTACTTAAAAATTTAACTAACAAGAAAAATATGGTATCCGTTGCCTACAGGACCTTATCCGCATTTCTAAACCAAGGAAAAATCATATTTGCAGATTACTGGGATCAACAGGGTCTAAGCCTCTTGATAGAACAGAAACTTCAGGCTATAAATTATACACTTATGTATTCGCCCTATAAAAAACTTTTTTATACACAATTTATGGTTACCAATAATTTATATCTAACTCCAGTCCATTTGAACAAATTTGATCCGAATGTCTCCACTGCATGCTCCTGTTGTTCGTATCCACATGCAGACATCATGCATATTCTGTGGTCTTGTAGATATTCTCACAGTATCTGGTGCTCACTCAAGGTTCGCTTAGATAAAATGGGGTATCATAAATCTACACTGTCCTGGGAAATGGCGCTATTACATATCACGAGTATTTATATACCTAAATTCAAGCTCTGTGCCCTAATTATTCTCTGCCTCCTGATCAAATTTTACATTACCAAACACTGGATGGATCACTCCAAAATATCCTGGAGAGACTTTAAGGCTCTGACCATCAAGTACATCACTTCTCAAAAACTGCTAATAATTAATTCCCGTAAGTGGGCTACATACCAGAGATTATGGGACTTTATTTTTTTACTCTTGTCTACTGATTAACAATTACATCCTTATAGGTACTTCAACTTACCTTTTCTACTCTTGACCTCTCAATCTATTCACTTATTCCTTAGCATTTATCTTTTATATTGGTCTTGGTATTGGAATTGTTTGATATTTAACTTCCTCCCTTTCTGCAGGATTGTATGGGTGGATTAAGGTGAATTGTAGCATGTTATGTGTTTATTCAACATTACCTTACCAATATGCAAATGGTGTCTTTTTGTTTTTACTGACACATATGTATATATGTATATAGGTTATATTTTGATTTACTTATACTTACCTGTGCAAGATTAATCCATTTAATATTGTAATAATGTTTATTTTTCTCTTTTGTATCTGTAAATCAATAAAACTGTGTTTAAAAAAAAAAAGAAATATCATGTTTTTCTTGATGAACTTGAATTGTGAGCTAAATGCAAGGACTTATTTTCATTTAACAGATGCCATTAGCATTAAAAATACCATCCATTAATGCTCTGTTAGATATCCAAACTCAGTTTTATCTGAAATAAATGTTGACATTATGAAATTTATGATCGATAATAAATTCACATCCTTTATTGTATTTACTGTGAGTACAAGGACATGGATGAAAAATGCCTTGCTCAGTATTATACCCTTTTACCTTCCACTGATAATGTTTACAATGTTCTTTATTTATTTCTTTTTTTGGTGTTGTTTTGCCCCTACTGCTTGCCGACCATCCTATCCTCTCTTCAGTGTATCAGCCCATTCATTCTCTTCACCAGGTGAAAGCTGACTGGGAGGGGTTATCATCCAGGCAGCCAGTAGGAGTGGTTTGCATTTTTTTCTGTTTTTCTCCTAGCCCTAACATGCATACACTTCGTGACATGCCAAGGAGGGGATGTGCTATGGTGGGCTGTCTGTGGAGGACAATCCTCACTTCCACAAGAGTTATTACCTCCAAGCATCCCTGCCCTTCATCCTGCAACATAAATGATGGGTTGTCATGTCTCCATCAAGGAAATCACACTGTTGCTTTGCGTGCATGCAGACCCCACCCTCCCCTTGGGATAGGTGAGTAGGAAACTTCCCTTCACTCAACCCCCCCCCCTGCCTAGCTACAAATGAAATCCTAGTCACCTAGGTTACAGTCAGGTCTCCATCTTCCTCTGTACCGCAAAGCTGGGCTGTTTACAATGTTCATTTGATGTGTAGTTAAACATGCAGTAAGACACCGATAGACCAAGTACATAATGGATTCAGTGCCGGATGTCTATCAAATATTACAGCAGAACATGAGGAAGAAATGTCCTTGTCATATCATACGGCTCTACACCTTCTCGAGAGTCTTCCTACTTTAGTGACTACTGCTTTCTTTGATTTACCTTTTCATCTAAAACAGGTATGCAAAACTATAAGACCATCAGCTATGGTGCAGTAAAACAGAAAGAAGAATCACTTTTATGAGCAGAGCTGACCCATCCAACAATTTGACAGTATAAACTAAACACAAGGTCCACGGCAGCAGACAACAGATCAGTTCTCTCAAAAACACACTTTATTCACGATAAAATAAAAAAAAATAATTAAAGAGCAGCAATTAATCAAGCACTTTCATCTCTGTTTATTCAGAGACTTTTTCAAGATAACAGCACACTGTCAACACTCACTTTTTAAATGTAAAAATCCACCCCTAATTACTCTACACCAATAAGATTATATTTATCCAAGGCCAACTTTGAGAAAAAAATTGCCATAGATTCAAAAGACAATCATAAGGCTTTGGAAACTCCCAGATATGCTCAGAATTAGTCCAAAATGATACAAAAGTCACTGAACCCACAGACATTGCCAACATACTGGCAGACAGGTTCAGTGCAAAAGGAGAGATAACTATCCCAACAGAGTGTAACCTCCCAGACATCTCAAACACAGCATCAATGGGACCGGATGGTGTCCCCGGCTGTGTGCTACATGAACTCAATGAAGAACTAAACCAAGGCAGCTGTTTAATCTTAGCCTTACCACAGGACATGTGCCCACTGTGGTCCCACTCCACAAAGGCGGTGCAAGCTTAACAAGCCTGGTCTGCAAAGCTATGGAGAGGATCATAATGGAACAAATAAACAAGGACATAGGGGACTTGCAGACCTTGGACCCAACCCAGTTTGGCTTTGTCAAGGGCAGATCTTGCCTTTGAACTTGGTCGACTTCTTGAAACAGTTACCAAGGCCATTGATGAGGGAAAGGCAGTCCATACAGCCTACCTTGACCTTGCAAATATCATAGAGAAACTTACCAGCTTAAATGTAAACCCATATGTCACAAGATGGGTTGCAAACTGGCTAAAGGACAGAACCCACAGGGTTAGAGTTGCTGGAGCCATGTCAGACTCAAGCGGTTACAAGTCAGTCCCATCTACTTCTCAGAAGTACAGGCAAACATAGGAAGATTATGGCTGACAAAGTGGATGACTGCAAACTGGGTGCCATAGTGGATAGTACATCGGACACAGACATCCTTCAGAAGGGTCTCACGGAAACTGATAGCTGGTGCCAGAGCCATGGCCTGAAGTTAAACGCAAAAGTGTATAGTCATACCCTTTGGGAAAACAAGGTAACCCCAAGCTACCATATAGATGGCAACCCACTAAGCACAGAAGAGGTTATCAGGGACCTGGGTACCCAGGTTGACAGTGGCCTCAAAGTGGTTCGAAGACCTTCTACATTGCCCATTTGATCATGAAGGGATTCACATCGATCAAGTGAGGTCATTGTGTACTCTTCACTTATTAGACCAATGATGGATGTATCTCACCCGACACCTGCAGCAATTGGAGAGACCCCAAAAGTTCCTCACCAAAAGGATAAAGGGACTCCAAAACCTGACATATACTGCCAGACTGAAGAAACTCCAACTCTATTCAGTTGCATACCATCTGCTCAGAGGTGACCTGTGCCTGACATACAAGGCCATGACCAACCCGGAATTAATGGACATGCTCCACCTCAAAAAATCCAAATCCACCAGAACCACTAGAGTAAGTGACTTAAACCTTAGCACGGATATAAATAGGACGTGCTGGAGGGATAGATTTATCACCCAGAGACTCCCCATGCTGTGGAATAAAATCCCGGTCCATGTGAGGCAGAGCACTGGCTCTGTTCAAGAGAAATCTTGACGGTGGATGGGAGATCATAGGTTTACAATCAACTCTGTGTCACTGCTGGACAGAGGCACAACAAACTAATGGGCACATTATTTCTAACATAGGCTAGGCTTATAAATGCCTTAGGGCAGATAGCCTAGTATAAACCTATGAACCTATGAACCTAAAAACTCATAATATAGTCAACAGCTGAATATGTCATTTTTTTTAAATATATATAAGAATATTACATCTAATATAAATATAAATACCATTCTTGATATAAAACATAGTATACATAATATAATGCAATACGATAAACTTCCATCATCAAAACATTTGACCAATGTAAAATAAACTATGTATATATATATATATATATATATATATATATATATATATATATATATATATATAGATATATATATAGATATATATATATATATATATATATATATATATATATATATATATATATATATATATATATATATATATATATATATATACATAAATATATATACACACATCTTCTTATCTATCTAGTACCTTCAATTTTAGAAAGCACACTAAAGACAGGGCATCATTGATACCTGGCCAACTTGTTGCATTCATTCTAATCTGCCACACGGCCTCCTCATTCATTCTAATCTGCCACATGGCCTCCTGTTTTTCTAGTTGGAGTGTCCATGGGCCACTCCTTGGGTTAATTTCAAATCCATCCAAAGTCATAAATTTGGAAGTGTGACCAGCAAAATCATTACAGTGTTCTGCAAGGGCATTTGTGTCTCTTCCCAACCTTGTATCTCTAAGGTGCTCATAAATTCTACATTTAAGCTTCCTCTTGGTTTTTCCAATATAATAGGAGAGGCATTTGGTGCACAGGACACAATACACCACTCTCTCAGTCTGACACAATCCTTTTTTTTTATTTTAATCATGCTCCCATTTATTATACAGGAAGGTCCCTCTAGGACATGTGTGCACATTGTACATGACCCACATTTTTTCATATAACCTACCATAGGTTTCCTAATTTCTGCTTCAAGGATATTTTTAAGGGTATGCCCCCTCCTGTATACTGACCCATACTGACTTGCAGTTCTTCAGCATTCCTCTGCCATTGTGGGGAAAACTATCACCCTGCCAAAGCCAGACGAGTCATAGGTAAATCTACATCATGGTTTCTCAAGAGCGGAATAAAGCTATTACAGCTCAAAACATGGCCTGGACTAGCCACTAGACTTGTAGCTAGTTATTATCATTATTTTTTACATGCAAAGAAATATAAATAGCTTGCAAACAAGACACAAGCATCTTACCTACACAGGCATCAGGAAGTACTACTCAGTAATCAAAGCAGGTTCTAAAAGGAGAGTAATAATCTTACTAGATGGCAAATACTTCAATAACAACTCATTTGTGGTGAATGGTCATTTTATTAGTATGATCATAGAGGTATTTACATAGGATCATAGGATCATAGGAGATTACTAGGCTACCGACCCAGAGGTCATTTTAAGCCTTGCTGTCTCAACCCAATGTAATACCATAGAAGGGCTAGTCAATACCCAAGATTGCGTTTAGTGATGACTGCCCATGTCTAGGAGGGTTGTGGGCACTATTCCCAGTAAGAATTAATGGTGCCTCATCCACTCATCCAGGTTCCCCTTGAACAGTGTCATAGGGGTTCTCTGTTTCCCATGAATTGGTAGCCTGTTACAAAGATGTGGCAGTCACTAGGAGATAAATCTGTCCCTCCAGCATGTCCTATTTAAGTTGCAGACCATATTTATTTAAGAGGTCCATAATGATACATTCCATGGGCTTACAGATGAGGCTGGTCAGGCTTATGGGTCTGTAATTCCCTGGGTTTGTTGTTAGGCCAACTTTGTGGAGGGGAATAACTGTAGCTGTTCTCCATTCTGCAGCAACAAAACCTGTAGTTAGGCTATGATTGAAAAGTGTACTTAGTGGTGATGTTAGTGCATGTTTAAGCCTGTTTAGAAGACAGCCTGGGATGTCACCTGGTCCCATGGAGACTGTGATTTTTGCCTTGAACATGGCTTTGAGGACCTCCTCTTAAGATATGTAGGGTGCAAGGTGAGTTTGCAGGAAGGTTTGTTCTAAGTCAGGAGGGTATAAGGGAGTGAAATTTTCACTAAACCAGGTTTGCTATCTCTCTGGGGTCAGTGTGTGTGTGATACTGTTGGCCACTAGTTCTGCACATACCTGGGTTCTACCCTTTAGGTTACGTAGCTGTAAAAGACCTTATGGTTATCCTTGGCAGCACTTGCTAGGTTTCTTTCAAAGGGGCTCTTGGAGGATTTGACAAGTTGTCTTATTTGCCTATTGAGGCTGAGGAGGATGCTTTTCCGTTTTTGGGGTCTTGCCTTTGTTTTCTTGGGTAGCAACTTTTTGCATTTATTGCAGAGTTTGTTGATGCTGGATGTCCACCATGGCAGCTTGTTTTTTTGGGTGGGATCTGGCTTTGATTCTTTCTTGGTACAGCTGAGTTTATACACTTATGCAAGTGATTGTACAGGGCTTTAGTGTAAGCTTTGGCATAGTTACCACTTTCAGTTTGGGATGGGGCTTGGAATGCATTTATACCTTCACCTAGGAGGATATAGTTTGTCTTGGTGAAGTTCGTTAGTCTGATTTCACTCTTTATGAGCTCTGATGTTAGTGTCATCTCAAAGGTGACTGATTTGTGGTCAGTTTTAACAAATGAGGGTCCAACAGTTGGAGCAGGGCACCTGTTTGACATTTTGATGAGGACCACATCTAGAATGTTAGTTCCTCTTGTCGGGGCATGGGCAATTTGTTTCAGGGCATTTGAATTCACAAAGCCAAGGAACTTTTGTGCTAGCAAGTTTGGGCTAATGTAAGTTTCCCAGTTGATGGTGGGATAATTGAAATCTCCCATAAGCAGTGCGCACAGTAAAATCTGGATTGTCTTCAGTTTGGTTAAATAGACTTCATGGGTGTCGGGACTCATGAAATGGAATCTATGACTGCTTAAGACTTGAATGGTGGTCTTACCCACCATAACCTGGACCTGGAGTAACAAAATGGAGTTGTCCAGTATAATTAGACGAGAGGTGAATTATTCTCTAATATAGATTGAAACAGCACCTCCTTTGGTTTTCACATGTTCATTTTGGAGTCTAAAGGTGTGGAAGGCATTGTAGCCTTGCAATGATGGGGTACTCTCTGAGGCCTTAAACCAGTTTTCTGTGACTCCACAGGCAACTGCATTTTCTAGTGATAGAAGTGCTTCCGGGGAGTGCAGTTTTTGGTTTAAGCTCCTAGCATTTAGCAGCATGATCCTTATCTTGTTCTGATTGGTTAATTTCCCATTTGTAATGTTGCTTTTTAGACCTTGCCTAAGAAACGGCACTATCAGGGAGGCAAGAGCCTCTGCCAGCACCCAAAAAGCCTATGGGTGCCAGGTGCAAATTGTCTTTGGCAAAGCAGCAAAGTTTGTCGACCATGGCTTCCCAGGCTGTCAGGAACTGGATCCTCTTTGAATTATATCAAAAACTGTGTCAATTATTAAAATCAATCATTTTTTGTTTATACTGTGGCATCATTCTAGGTGAGGGTAGTATGCTGCTCAAGGCTAGGAACATATCTGCCTGGGACTCATACTCAGAGTGCTCAACTTTGTCTCTCTTCAGATAGTCCAGTGAGGTACATCTCAGGTCATTCACACCAACATGAACTATGACAGAGTCATAACTATACTTGTTGAGAGATCTGAGTGTATGCATGATTTGATGAATCCTGGCACCGGACAGGCAGCTGATCGTGACTTTCGCCTTGTCCTACCTGGTGAGTGGGACATCCGTGTATCTCACTATTCAGTCTTCAATGACAAAAACTTGTTTCTTGAGTGTTGTCTTCTGGCTTGGTGGATAAGACAATGGTGTTGCTAGTGTCATGGGTGCTGTGGGGACTGTGTTAGCTGTAGCAGACTTGTGTTTTGGAGGTCTTTTTCAAGAGAACTTCCATGTATATGGATTTACGTGTTTGATGCATACTATTTGTATGAGAAGTGGTATGTGTATGAGTAGTGGTACTATGTGAATATGTAGTGATGGGTGAGTTGACAACCTTCTCTGTGTTACTCTTTTGAGTCGGAGAGAGCATGAATTCTCGATTCTTGGTGTCAATGCATCTCTCGCATACTGTACTCGATTGTGTTATTAGTGGAGGGTTGTCTGTGTACATGAAGCAATTGCTACACTGCCTCATATCTCTCAACTGTACAGATTTTCACAGAATGTCTAGATTTTTGCTTTATATTTTTGGAGTGTTCCTCCTAAAATCTGTACTTTTCTGGCAAATAGCTGAGGATTGAAGTCATTAAATAATGACAAACATTTGAGTTTAAGACTCCAGATCCTTCAGAAAATTCATGCTAATGCAAAACCTATTATTCTATCAACTTTCTAAGTTTGTAAAAGCAATACTTTAAATCTGTCCCTATTTTTCTCCCCATCATTTTAGGGTTTGTCCATTTTTTTGCTCTAAGAGGTTGAGAGGTATGGCCTCAAGAGACCCAAGTCAACAAGGTTGGCAGAAGAAATAAGGGTAGTTCAACTGTCCATAATGCTAGGTTGAAGACTGTGCTCACTACTGGTGGTTTTTCAGAAATGATCACTGAAGAACTCATTCAACGGATATTTCTGCCTATGTTTTAAGGGAACATTTGTTGAATTTAACTGGCCAGCTTTTGCGCACAATTGCGAGGTAGTGCAAGGTGCTGTGCAACGAGCAGACAAGCAGAAACAAAATGCAGGGCCTAAATACCAGAAGCTAAAACATGAAAAAAAACTCTAAAAAGATTCAAAAGGATGAATGAGGATGCTTATTCCAAGCCCTAACCCAGCCTCCCTTTACCAGATAGGTCCAAATCAGCACAATTATCTCACAAAAGTGCAGATAGGCCCCTTCCAATCCAAGTTATGGTAAATGTGGTCAGAATAAACAAACCACTACAAACAGTTCCAGAAGCAGCAGGCCTGGATCTGGACTATGCTACAGCTACTAGCTACCCTAGTTTCAGCGGGAAACACTAGAGAATGTATAACACAGCAGAAAAATAGCATTGAGACTCTGAAAAAATGTTTAAAACAGCAGAATATCAGCCAGGAGGCTCTAAAGAATGTTTTAAACAGTTAACAGATCAGTTAATTAAACACTGCTTGGTGGGAATACCAGAACAGGCAGAACAGATAGCTTTAAAATAGTGGAAAAAAATAACAGTCAATACTTATCAAACAGTGAAAACAACAAAAAGCTTTGTAAACAGTGAAAACAGCAATAAAATTCAATTTTACAGGTACAGTCAAGCAGGCAATTGCAGTACAACAGTACAGTTTAGTACACAGTAAATAAATACCATATAAAAGTAGGTGGCAGAAAATTGTACTTTGCATCTCATTTCAGGATCCTTGGTATTCATGCATCTCTTCAGCTGGGATCCACTATCTCTTCTAATTCCATATACGGCTTTGTAACTGATTTTCAGTTTAAAACAATTAGCTTATTTCAACTTAATACCTGTTATGGTAATGATAGGTCTGATGGCCTTTACAAGACATTTATTAAGATCTGCGATACTTTAATAGAGCCACATCTAAAACACATCAGCACCTCTAATCTCCTGTCATGTGTTTCCTGCCCTCTGAAAAATTATTATTGTCATCCCTATCCTCAAGAACAGCTCTGGCTATAGACTTGATTCCTTCAGGCCTACTATCCTGCTCTCTTTCCTTGCTAAAATCTTACAAAATGCTGTGGCCACACATTGCGTCAAGAAAAAGCTGAAGCCTGTGGCATTCTTGTTAGCAACCGGCAAAGATTTAGAAATGAAAATAACATTTATGCTGCACTTTCCAGTTTGAGTGGTTTACTCTTCAGTGCAATGAATGCAAGTGGCCTCACACAGAGTTTACACTAGTCTTTCCAAGGCATTTGTAGACCACTCTCTATTCATCAAGCAAATTTCTATGTTTGGCTAGACCATGCTACTTTAAACTAGTTTTCTAATTACTCATATGGTAAACTACTTAAAATTATCCTCACAATCATGTATTATCCATCTACTCAGTATTGTCTGAAATTCAGCAACCATCTGTGCTTAGACAATTGTTATGTTGTCCTTTACATGAAAACTCACAATAACTATCAATATGCATGCACTGTTATCCATGAATCTTTGAATTCAAATGAGACCATCTGTGAATTGCTTAGCTCTATCCTAGCTCAGTTGTGTCAGACGTGTGAAAGCAGAAACTCAAATTCAATCTCAGCATTAGAAAAGCAATGGTTGCTGGCACTAAGAAATGCATCAGCTTATACAGTCTTATCTTGGACTTTACTGGCCCTGATGTGGGACACTGAAAAACTATAGAGTCCAGAAAATATCTTGTGGTCTTGCAGACCCATTACTTAATTTTCCACTCATATCTGTAACACTAGAAATAAAATAATATTAGTATTCTATAAATGTAAACAGGATTGGATTGCAATTGGCAAGAAAACATTCATGCCACCCCTTGAATGTTACTTAGCATTTCTTTCACTTTTATTCACTTTTATTCATTTATGCACACTGACAAAGCTGTCTCCCACTTGAGCATCTATATGGAACTCACTCGTAAGCATCCTTTGTCAGCTGCATAACCTTTCTTCCTTTAATAAGCAGTTTAAATTATGCCTATAACAGCCAGTGTAATGGAGATGCAGTAGATATCTGCCTTACTTATTTCGTTATTGACTATCTTTCTTTATATCTGCAAGACTATGTTCATTGTAGCATATCTGTCATGACTAATTCTGATTATTGTTACCTATATAGTTCTTTCATTTTTTTTTTTACTTTGTGCATTGTTGCTATCTGTACATTACTTACTACTTAGTTATTGATTTATTGTGAAATTTATTGGCCAGGTACGACCGACTGAGCCTTAGCCCATTTTCAACGGAGGCCTGGGGGGAGTCCCATACAAAACATAATCAGAAGAAGAGGACATTACTTATGACAAGAAATACTATATACATGTCAGACAAAGGAATGTATGTTTAACAAAGGCAATTGAAATAAGGTCAAAGCTTGCAGTATAATAACATCTCCCCCAGCAGATGGGAGATAAAAATTTGGTAGTAACTATATTGTATTACTGTATGGTATTACTGTATTGTAATTTTTTTGATTAGTTTTACATTATTGTTTCATATTGTATTATATATAACTTGTCATTCTCTGTAACTAGGAGATGAATGAAAAGGTGCCACAGTCATCTAATTCACCAACTTGTTAAATAAATAAATAAAAATCATGTTGACATTTCAGTAATATTAATAAACACACCACTGATAATTTATGCAATCTGAAGCATACCAATTGTTTCATCACTATTGCTCTAAATTTCTTTTATGCAACGCACAAAACATTAACCATGGTTTGCCACATCCCTGTACCTGCTCATAGCATTAATCTCAGTATTTATTTGAGCATGTTTCAGTCTTAATATATAAAAACAAGCACCAGGGTAGAAGCATATTTACATGACTTGCTGGCTATATACAGGAACAAAGAATGAAAGGTGACATACCATCTAATTCTCGTGATCCCATGTAGTTCATCTGCCACCAAATAGATACCTTAAGAACAGGAAACTCCAGGCAGTTAAACCTTTCATAGAAAACAGATTATTTAGAGCTACAGGGACTCTTTTGCCATTGGCAGATAATTTAGACAGTGTACTGTTCAGAAGAATAGCAGCATCAAATAAAATAACAATAAACTCCATCAAAGTATCCTTTCGGCAAAAGCAATTGATTTAGAAGAGAGTCGAAAACATTATGAATCACAGCAGCTGCAAACATATGCCAAAATTTCAAATGGAACAACTTTACTTAGAGCCTGCCTTTCAACTTTACTACATCACATCTGATATATAAAATGAGAATATCATAAGTCATGATGCCGTCTATTTTATTTATTGAAACATTGATCTGCATTTTTAGGCTGCACACTCACTCACTCAAATGAATACATATATGTCCATTTTAACATTTGATTTTAAGCCAAATGTTGTTTCTCTTCATCATAAAGACATATTTCTTATCTGCAGTAAGTAATGCCATCATACTGTCAGCAATGCAGCTGCATCATGCATTCAGTCATATTTACCCATCAGTAGAAGCGCTAGGTCTCTAGCAATATTTTCTGAACATCTATTAATTTTAATTTGCTACTAGCACATGCATACCACAGTCATAAATACATTTAAATCAGTGTAGCTATGGATATGTTTGACAACAACATACTGCAAGCACATCATTCCTCTGTCCCTAGTTTTGCTACACATTTGTATCCTGCTTTTTGTATTTTTTTCTGGTGAACCAATAAGAATTGCAGTCAGTGAGTAATGTCAGTAATGACAGGTATCATTACAGTTTCATGCTTCGTATTATTCAGAAAATGCATTTTGATGCAAAATCTGCTGCTCTATTATTTTTAAATTAATTAAAATAATATTTAAAACTTCCCCAGGATTCACTAATCCTCCGTGTAAGACTAGATTAGTCTTACACGGAAATGCCAGTCTAAGAGTAAGAAAGGCAGCGTGCCATGCCTCAACTCTAAGGCTAACACGGAGCATGCACAAGTGCAGGGGGCATGTCGGACTGCCGAGCAGTCCAAAAATCCACGCCCCTGCAAGTCTCTCAATCGGGAAATGTCAACTTACATGAGCGAGTCTGCTCAAATGTGTACATGCCCAACACTACACTCCCCCACATTCTAAACCCCTGTACAATTATAAAATGTAAAACTTTTATTTATTTATTTTTTATTATTCCTGATATAGCTGCCTGTATTTGTACGGGTTTGCCCATTGCTTAGCTACAGTTAGCAGTTTAGACATCGAAGAGGATAATAAGAAATTTATATGGAAATTAAGCAAAATAGTGATAGCGTAGTGATAGAGCCTTCGCACAAAGAGGAGGCATTCCCGGTTTGAGTTCCACCACTCCCCTTTCTATTTTCTGTTGGAAATCTGTATATAAAAATAATTCCTGACATTTATCATTTAAATTTTAGTAAAAAGCATTGAAATGGCCTATGTAGTAGTGAACAAATTATATATATATAAAAAGAAAACCACGAAGGAAGCTGAGTGCAGAAGTAATAAATGTTCCAATAAGCAGGCGATAGCTTTTAAAAACAATGGTGTTAGCACTTTATTAACCAAGAACTTTCGGAAGGTTCACTAACCCTCCTTCCTCAGACAAAACAGTTAGACTCAATGAAAGGTTGAGGTTAAATACTAGTAACCCCTCCCTAATTAACAAATTTTAATTAACAAAAGACATTCATATAAAAACATTCAAATGAACAACCAAACCTACTTTTTCGTCTTGGTTAAACAGAAGGACATCTTTTGTCTGTTTACAAATATATGTAAAATCCTACCATTCTTTTATAAAAATACCTCAATAGAATAAACCTTCTAATAATTCCAATGTATGTATACAAACAAATAAATACTAAAGAGAATGTTATGAACTAAATAGGTATAAATGACATATATTAAACAACTAGTATGGCAGAAGGAAAACAATCCTTACACATCAGATAGTGTTGCCTTATAAAACTTAAAAAATAAAACTAAAAAGTAAAAAATAATAAAACAGTGATGCTCCCCCCCCCCCCCACACATAAAATCAGAAAACACATAAAGGTCACCTAAAAAAGGCTGCCTGAGCCTAACTAGAAGACGTAGTAATAAACAACCTATTGTACAAAAGTGGAAGCTGTAAAACTGCAAAAATGGACAGACATCCGAAAAAGTAGGATGCACCTAAGCAACCCAATAGGCCTCAAGGGAATCAGTCAGAGTTGAAATCAAACCTAATTTATCTCCTCATAGCTATTAATCTGAGGATGCAAGACAAGGCAATAGCCTCATTCAAGCCGGGATAAGTGTACGCTGCCGTTCTCACTTGCCAAAGGAGTTCTTCCTTTTCTAAAATTAACTGCCAGGGGCCACTATTTAAGTCTGTGGGTACTTGTTTTACCACCACAAAATGGAAAGCATCGCCCGGATAGTCAACAATATGGCGGGCTAGTGCATTCTTTATGTCACCCTTTGAGATAGCATAAAGGTGTTCATATATCCGTTTTTAAGCCTTCGGTCTTTCCTATGTAGAAAGCCGAACATAGTGCATAGGGCAACATAAACGACTGCCTTAGACTCACAATTAAAGCTGCCCATAACTTTGTATATGTTCCCATTGATGTTGAATTGGAACCCCTCAAAAATACATTTGCACTGACGGCATGTCCCACATCGGGTCATCCCTTGACACCTGTTAGAAAATGTTTTTTTATTATTGTTCCTCTCCAAGAGGGACTTCAGCGACAAACCTTTTCTAAAAGTAAATCCTGGAACTATGCCTAATAGGTCAGTTAGCTGTTTGTCTTCTTTAATTATTAACCAGTTCTTCTGTAGAATGTCCCTGATGTAATGATGATCAACGGAAAACGTACACAAAAACTTAGTTCCTACATCCTTCCTAATTCAATTGCCTTGTTGTCGTCTTCCATATTACTATAAAAATGCTCTGAATTCAAAATAGGCCGAAAATGGCCAGCCCTCCTTTTGCCTTCTACTTCCTTTTTAATTTCAATAAGAAGTACTTGCGGATAACCCCTATTGATGAACATGCTAGTTAATTTATCGCATTCCTTAACGAAATCCACGTCTCTAGTGGTCATACGTGCTGCCCTTACCATCTGTCCTTTGACCACAGCTTTCTTTTGATGGTAAGGGTGGCAACTACTAAAATGTAGAAACCCATTAGAGTACGTGGGTTTGCGATAAATACTACTCATAAATCTCGATTCCCCATAATCCTTAATAAGCAGTATGTCCAAATAGTTTATTTCATTGACATTAACTTCAAAGGTAAAATCCAGAAAACTAGTAAAAGTCTTCATAGTGTCGATGAAGCCCTTTATGTCATCAACAGGGCCATTCCACAGAAAAAACATGTCGTACTGGTATCTGGTGTACCAGGCGACATGTTTTTTATATACTTCATTAGTAAATAAAAACATGTTTTCCCATTGTGCAATGACACAATTGGCAAATGCTCCACCACACGGGGAGCCCATGGCTACCCCTGTGGTTTGTTTGTAGGTGACCCCATTAAAATTGAAAAAACTGTATTTTAAAATCAGTTCCATTAACGTTTCAGTGATATAAATGATGTTCTGAGGTACCTTTTTACCTACCATGAAAGACCGTAACCATTCAATTCCCAATTGTTGCGGAATCACCGTATACAGGTCTTTTATGTCAACTCCTTTGGCAAGTGAGAACGGCAGCGTACACTTATCCCGGCTTGAATGAGGCTATTGCCTTGTCTTGCATCCTCAGATTAATAGCTATGAGGAGATAAATTAGGTTTGATTTCAACTCTGACTGATTCCCTTGAGGCCTATTGGGTTGCTTAGGTGCATCCTACTTTTTCGGATGTCTGTCCATTTTTGCAGTTTTACAGCTTCCACTTTTGTACAATAGGTTGTTTATTACTACGTCTTCTAGTTAGGCTCAGGCAGCCTTTTTTAGGTGACCTTTATGTGTTTTCTGATTTTATGTGTGGGGGGGAGCATCACTGTTTTATTATTTTTTACTTTTTAGTTTTATTTTTTAAGTTTTATAAGGCAACACTATCTGATGTGTAAGGATTGTTTTCCTTCTGCCATACTAGTTGTTTAATATATGTCATTTATACCTATTTAGTTCATAACATTCTCTTTAGTATTTATTTGTTTGTATACATACATTGGAATTATTAGAAGGTTTATTCTATTGAGGTATTTTTATAAAAGAATGGTAGGATTTTACATATATTTGTAAACAGACAAAGATGTCCTTCTGTTTAACCAAGACGAAAAAGTAGGTTTGGTTGTTCATTTGAATGTTTTTATATGAATGTCTTTGTTAATTAAAATTTGTTAATTAGGAGGGTTACTAGTATTTAACCTCAACCTTTCATTGAGTCTAACTGTTTTGTCTGAGGAAGGAGGGTTAGTGAACCTTCCGAAAGTTCTTGGTTAATAAAGTGCTAACACCATTGTTTTTAAAAAGCTATCGCCTGCTTATTGGAACATTTATTACTTCTGCACTCAGCTTCCTTCGTGGTTTTCTTTTTAAAAGTTTGTTTTGCTGTTTTTGTCTTAAACGTCGTGGTATGGCTCACGTTGGAAGCAGTTCGATGCAGAACCCATTGTTCTCCCAGGATCCTGTGGGAGATTCTAATAGCGTAAACGGAACTGGAGAGGGTGAAGAAGTGAATACTGACGGTGACTTGACCACGCTGATTCACCTGCTTTTAGGCAGGATGGATACGTTAACACAACGTATTGATCGTTTAGATAATAAGACCGGAAGGACTGAAGAGTCGTACGGAAGTGGAGGAGATACCGGGTCTCAGAACAACACAAGGGACAACGCTAAGGAAGTTATGGATCCGAACAAAGTGTCTAGAGCTGCAGGACGTAACAGAAGTGGCCTAACAGTCGAAGAGACAATCGAGACTAATCGTTTGAATGCCACTTCAAACAGCGATACACAAATTCCACCAGGTCAAGGACACTTGCCCATGCACAACACAGGGCACACACAAGGTACTGTCATGAGAATAGGTTGCACGATTCGGCACCTACTATAGATTTGTATTTAAATAATAGGAACTTTTTCAATGACAGTTACGATTATAATAATGAAAGTGAACTGTGTTTGGGAGCTACGGGCTCAGTATTGGACAATATTAACATGCTCATTAGCAATTTTGATGCTAAATTATTTAAATGTAAAAAATTACAACTAGAAATTGCTTATTTAGAGGAGTGCATAGAAAGAAAAATTGTTCCCAAAGGGCTCAGGCAATGGCGCTTTCCAGTAGGTGTGATTGAAGGGTCTCCTTTTCATTATGTATTGCTTGACCTTTTTGATAAACAGAGCTTTGAGTTCATGAGAATATTGATTCAGCATTATGATGAACAAATAAACACCCTAAGAGAGGAATTAGCTGGGTTGGAACAACAAATTAAAGAGCACCAAGATTTCTTGAGGTATAAATATGATTATGCACGCATTTTCACTAGCATAGAGGCCACTACTAGTAAGCTATGTGAAAACAAGAAAAAGAAAATTAGGAGAGATGTTCAACAGTATAAGGCCAAAGTGGCCTACCCAGCACCTCCGCAGGTGGGCAAAGCTAAGAATACTAACAATATGAACAAGGTCAAAGCTAATGGAATCCCTTCTAAAAAAGACCGATATGATTTGCCCAGAGTAGGGCAGGCAGCGCAATGTTTAGATGATTTTCTGAATGATGAAGAATTTAATAACCAAGGGGAAAACCTTAGGGGGGATGGCTTAGAGGACGATGTGGAGGTTATAGTCATGTCAGACAACACGGGCATAACACCCCCACCACAACAAGGAGCTTCTAATTATAAAGGAGGTGAAATTAGTGACAACCATAATCAGGGTTTTTGGGAAGGCCGGAATTCACACCAGATGAATTTGAGGTCAAAGAGGATGGGGACATCAGGCACCAACCTAAAGAGCAAGCAGAATCAGGGAAGGCTATGACAATTGAAGAGGATTACCCTGTGGTAGTATGTAGTTCAGAAGGAGATTTTAGGATTTTTAATTACACTACCTTGAACATCACCAAGGACATGGCGGATTTCTTCTCTAAAGGTTTAGGATTTGTCCCTGATTCCCACATGGATCTAGTTAAAACCTTAATAGACCTCAAATTGTTCGTTCGTAAATTGAACTTGAAAACTGTTTTAGGTAGGGATTCGGCTTTAATTAACCCTTTTAGAATAGCTAGCTTGTTTAACCCACCCCTCGTCAATCACCTGAAATCATTCGAAAAGGCCTGCGAGCTAGATTTAAGACACTTAGCAGAGGGTAAACATAGTAAAAAGAGGAGTATCCTCAACATTTCCAACGAACAGCGGGACTTCTTGACCTTAATTCATGACTGTAACATACGGGTGATGAAACCCGATAAGGGTAATGGGCTCATTTTCATGGATAACATTGATTATGTAAACAAATTATCTGCCCATTTAAATAACGGCCCGTATGAAACAATCAGTTTGAATGAAGTTAACAAAGCCTTTAGTTACATCAGGAATGTCATCGAGGATCTATTTTTGGAGGAGTTCATTGACCAGGACATTCACACTTACTTGTCCATGTTAGCACCAAAAATGCCAAAGTTTTTTGGAGTCCCAAAAATTCACAAATCCATCATTGAACCCCCGTTTAGGCCAATTGTGGATAGCAGGGGGTCTATTTTAGTGGGGTGTGCTAAATACGTGGATACAATTCTTAAACCACTTATAAAAACTGAAGAACAAATTTGTAGGGACTCGTGGCATTTTGGAAAACATTAATAAAATAGTCTATGATCCCAATTTTATTTTCTTAACAGTGGACATAAAAGACCTGTATACGGTGATTCCGCAACAATTGGGAATTGAATGGCTACGGTCTTTCATGGAAGGTAAAAAGGTACCTCAGAACATCATTTATATCACTGAAACGTTAATGGAACTGATTTTAAAATACAGTTTTTTCAATTTTAATGGGGTCACCTACAAACAAACCACAGGGGTAGCCATGGGCTCCCGTGTGGTGGACATTGCCAATTGTGTCATTGCACAATGGGAAAACATGTTTTATTTACTAATGAGTATATAAAAACATGTCGCCTGGTACACCAGATACCAGGGCGACATGTTTTTCTGTGGAATAGCCCTGTTGATGACATAAAGGGCTTCATCGACACTATGAAGACTTTTACTAGTTTTCTGGATTTTACCTTTGAAGTTAATGTCAATGAAATAAACTATTTGGACATACTGCTTATTAAGGATTATGGGGAATCGAGATTTATGAGTATTTATAAACCCACGTACTCTAATGGGTTTCTACATTTTAGTAGTTGCCACCCTTACCATCAAAAGAAAGCTGTGGTCAAAGGACAGATGGTAAGGGCAGCACGTATGACCACTAGAGACGTGGATTTCGTTAAGGAATGCGATAAATTAACTAGCATGTTCATCAATAGGGGTTATCCGCAAGTACTTCTTATTGAAATTAAAAAGGAAGTAGAAGGCAAAAGGAGGGCTGGCCATTTTCGGCCTATTTTGAATTCAGAGCATTTTTATAGTAATATGGAAGACGACAACAAGGCAATTGAATTGGGGAATATAGTTAGGAAGGATGTAGGAACTAAGTTTTTGTGTACGTTTTCCGTTGATCATCATTACATCAGGGACATTCTACAGAAGAACTGGTTAATAATTAAAGAAGACAAACAGCTAACTGACCTATTAGGCATAGTTCCAGGATTTACTTTTAGAAAAGGTTTGTCGCTGAAGTCCCTCTTGGAGAGGAACAATAATAAAAAAACATTTTCTAACAGGCGTCAAGGGATGACCCGATGTGGGACATGCCGTCAGTGCAAATGTATTTTTGAGGGGTTCCAATTCAACATCAATGGGAACATATACAAAGTTATGGGCAGCTTTAATTGTGAGTCTAAGGCAGTCGTTTATGTTGCCTATGCACCTATGTTCGGCTTTCTACATAGGAAAGACGAAGGGCTTAAAAACGGATATATGAACACCTTTATGCTATTTCAAAGGGTGACATAAAGAATGCACTAGCCCGCCATATTGTTGACTATCCGGGCATGCTTTCCATTTTGTGGTGGTAAAACAAGTACCCACAGACTTAAATAGTGCCCTGGCAGTTAATTTTAGAAAAGGAAGAACTCCTTTGGCAAGTGAGAACGGCAGCGTACACTTATCCCGGCTTGAATGAGGCTATTGCCTTGTCTTGCATCCTCAGATTAATAGCTATGAGGAGATAAATTAGGTTTGATTTCAACTCTGACTGATTCCCTTGAGGCCTATTGGGTTGCTTAGGTGCATCCTACTTTTCGGATGTCTGTCCATTTTCGCAGTTTTACAGCTTCCACTTTTGTACAATAGGTTGTTTATTACTACGTCTTCTAGTTAGGCTCAGGCAGCCTTTTTTAGGTGACCTTTATGTGTTTTCTGATTTTATGTGTGGGGAGCATCACTGTTTTATTATTTTTACTTTTTAGTTTTATTTTTAAGTTTTATAAGGCAACACTATCTGATGTGTAAGGATTGTTTTCCTTCTGCCATACTAGTTGTTTAATATATGTCATTTATACCTATTTAGTTCATAACATTCTCTTTAGTATTTATTTGTTTGTATACATACATTGGAATTATTAGAAGGTTTATTCTATTGAGGTATTTTTATAAAAGAATGGTAGGATTTTACATATATTTGTAAACAGACAAAAGATGTCCTTCTGTTTAACCAAGACGAAAAAGTAGGTTTGGTTGTTCATTTGAATGTTCTTACATGAATGTCTTTTGTTAATTAAAATTTGTTAATTAGGGAGGGGTTACTAGTATTTAACCTCAACCTTTCATTGAGTCTAACTGTTTTGTCTGAGGAAGGAGGGTTAGTGAACCTTCGAAAGTTCTTGGTTAATAAAGTGCTAACACCATTGTTTTAAAAGCTATCGCCTGTTTATTGGAACATTTATTACTTCTGCACTCAGCTTCCTTCGTGGTTTTCTTTTTAAAAGTTTGTTTTGCTGTTTTTGTCTTAAATTATATATATATATATATATATATATATATATATATATATATATATATATAAGAAGGTGAAATGGTTATGCATACTGATGGATGCATAAGTAACATATCTTAAGCAATGTGAAGCACTGCTAAGCAAAGTTTACCAGTATTAAGCATATTTAAATGTAATTGCTCATAGCTGAGCACTGTGTTAACTAGCACAATAGCTTTGCGCGGAGCTGCACATCGCGCAAACTAGCACAAACAGAACATCTGCATCCTGGACAGTTTGTATGTCAGATACAGCCCATGTATATAACGATCTAGCAAAACCCATTTCACAATTTAAGGACAATTGGGTAGTGTAATAATACATGTAGGGGACATATAACTGCAGTTAATAGGAATGTAGTGTAAACTAGAAGGATATATAAGTTGTTAATGAAGCTATCATTTTCCACCCTACTGTATGTGCATAAAAATGCAATTCCACACCTCAATGGGTATGTCTAATCTCAAAACATGTGTTGGGACATATGTCCTATTGGTTTATAAATATCTGCATTTATTTCGATGCATGTGCCCTGTTCAAATACCACAATATTGGTGGCCTGTTGCCATCAATTAAACCTGCATGCTGTTGTAATGTCCACTGTTGTTCTATATATGCATGTGTCATGCTTGCTGTTCAACTGTTGGAACTCTGGTGTGTTGAGTTAATGGGAATACTTCTGCATGCTGTTATAACTAATTGGGAATGCTGTTGACTGTTACTAACTCATATTTTCATGAAATCCTCCTAAACATAGAACGTATGGGAAGGCCGGTCCCAGCGGACCCACCTGTCCCACCTCAGCTGGCGATGGCACCTGGCACCAGCAGGTCTGGTGCCCAGACCTCCTCCTCCATTGGCCCTGTGCCACCTTCAGGTGGAAGCGCTGCAAGGGATGGGGCTCACCCCCCCATGCAAGCATGGGCGGAGGAGGGACACCTATCACCCTCTGAACAGTCCGGGCTGTGGTGCATAGGGAGATCGAGTTTTCTGTCGCTGATCATTTTCGCCAGCTTGAGGCACGAGTGGCGCGACTCATGGGTGAGCCTGCCCCTCCTATGCAGCCCCTAGCATAGCCACCCTCTGGGCTGTGAAGGTGCAGTGGTGACTGCCCATGGGTGGGGTATCTCAGTTCCACTGTTGTCATCTGTGGGCTCATGGGCTTGCGATTTCCAAACATCCTTCCCCGTCAATGGTGTTCACCCACCACATGTGTCATATTCCGCCCCTATATGCATCTTGTTTGTCTTGTCTGTTTACCTCCCCAACCTACCTCCCCAAATATACCTACTTCCCCTACCCCACATTCCACTCTCACCTGAAAAAAAAAAGGGCAATCTGCTCCCAAAAAAAATTACGCCCCATACATAGATGCCCATTTTGCACACATGTCCGCTGGACACATAAACTGATATTTACTTGGCAGTACAACATACTTTGTTGTCCTTACCCCTCTCACAGGGGTTGAAGGTTTCATATTTCCCTCCAAATTTATTGCATATGCACAGCTGTTGCTGTTAAAGAAATGGGCAGATATGGACCTTCCCTACATCCATCCTGCACATCCCAAGCTGTTTTCCCTACTGTCTTTCCCTCTTTGTGCCCCTTTTTCACCACTTTCCTATCTCCCCATTTTCTTTTCTTTTAAAGAAATTACCGCGGAGGTTAGCAGGATTAAGCACTATTAAGCAGTAGTTAGCGGGATTGCGTGAGTGTGCACCTGTGTGCACTTGTGTGCACTTAGCTAAGCATTGCTAAGCATCGCGCAAACTCATGCAAACCTGCTTACAACTGCTTAAAAGTGCCTTGGTCACTCTGTATGTCAGAGCCCTTGTTCTGCTCAGCAGCAAAATAAAACACCTCTGTCAGTCTCAAACCTCGTACACACTAGACTGCATAAATTACCACTAAGGCACGGTAGATATACAACACGTTGGTGCTGAAATAAATATATCATGCATCAGAATGAGTGAATGTAAAGGAAAAATAGGAATGCCATAACACAAATCTTGTTCTGTGGATCTTTACCAGCAGTTGTTTTGGAATTGCATTACATGACTGTGAGAACCAGCCATTCTAGCAGGAAATAATGTTACAGCAGCACTTTACAACCCTCACACAGTATCATAGCAGGACAAACACTGGCTTATCTGATTAGGGCAGAGGCCATACTTTCCAACTGTGACTAATTTTCAGGGATGTCCCTGATTTATAAACAAATTTTAGCTGTGTCCCTCTGAATTCCTCTGCAAAGTACTGACATTAGGCAGAAAGGTGGGGAATTATACTTAATGAATAATGATGATAAGTAAGAGTTAGACACTGCTTGTACTTCAGAAAAGGTGTATTAATCCATATGCTCTGGTTCTTTCAAAGTCTCAACTTAATGTCTCTAATATTTTAAAGGTGTGCCTCACTTTTACCTACTTTTCCCTGAGTCTGTTCAAATATGTACCTGAGTGCTTGGGAGGCCTGACTGAGGCAGAAACACACAGGCATATCAGCTTTTCTGCTGTTACACACTGTGCAAATAGCTTTGGAAGGAGTTCCAGAAGCATACCCTTATGTAGGAGTACAACACTGAAATACCAAAGGATGTAGCCATGTACTGGTAGCAACCAACTGTGACAATGCCATTGTTCCAGTGCTGAAAAGACTGGTGTGGTGCACAGACAAAGAATAACAGGCTAACCTCTGGCTACCAACTAGATAGGTCCACAGTTGGGAGATACGCAGACAGACTACTTGCCTTGATAAACTAACAGGTACACAGCAACCATTTAAGTCCAGCAAGATAAAATTCACACAATAATACATAATGCTCTCTGTACTTCTGCACCCCTACCCAAATGTACTATATACCTGTGTGTTCAGGGTCTACCAAGGATGTAGGTTGACATACTCAGTACTGAAATTTGTTCAGTTTTCTTGAGCAGCCTGTGTTAATGTCAACACTAAAAAAGCACAAACTGTTCAGAAGTGAGTAAATTAATATTCACAGCATAGCAGTTCACAAACAGTTCATGTGCCAAAAGAATACATCTCAATAACTACTTTTGTATGGCAGTTAATTGTATAATTAGAAAAGAAAGTACATACTCCCATGTATCTTGTGTTAGCATTTAGAGGAGTGAGTACAATTCTACACTGACAAGTGTGTACTCAAAGCAGCAACATTCAGGTCTGAGTACAACATTCAAATCACTGTCTACATGCCTGGCTTCAGATATAAGAACTATACCAACCTTCTGACTTAAACAACGATGTCCACAGCAAACAAGCATGATCCCCATTTTGGAAAGCTGAAAGGGCTATGCCTACCTGAGTTAGCAATTTATAGCAATGGGTTGCTATGACAGTGATTACTGCAATTACCACACAGCAGGCTGCATGCAATTAGCAAATGGTGGCCACCAATTGGTGCAGAGGCCATCACATGCACATGTGCAAATACCTATAAAAGCAGCCTGTAATTGCTGCCCACAAACTCAATCACTCTATTGCAGAGACTGAGAGAGAGAGAGAGAGAGAGAGAGAGAGAGAGAGACACAGAGAGAGAGAGAGAGACAGAGAGAGAGAGAGAGAGAGTGAAAAGCAAGAGGAAAACGGAAAGTAAATAATACCAACTCATACAAAGGAAAGGTATGTAACAGATATTTATTTACTGGCATGTAGTAGATGTTTTTGAAGAGTACTCTACATAATGTGAACCATTCATATGTGGCAGCAGTATGTATCTATGCACAGATGTCCTGCTTAACTACTGCCATGGACAATTCAGTGTGTAGCTGTGTGCAGTGGGACATAACTGTGAAATATGTAGCTCAGCATTAAATGTCAAACATCTGATCCATGTTATCTGTGTTCTGTACAGTAGTGTTGACAATGGCTGTTTGGGGGATTAGCGCAAACATTTATATAAACATGATTGTGACAGAGTAACACATGCATGATAGTCATATTAACGTTTAGCTTAGGATTGGCAATTGCTGTACCAGGCTAGTATGCTAATCAAGTATTTGTAGCTATATATACCCCCTCTAATGTTACTGTGTGTTCACATGTGACACCTGTTCATGTTGCAGCAAGGCCCAACAGTTCAGCTGTGAGGTCCAGGGACTTACAACAGTGTGGACCTTGTGTGTGTATGGCACACACATATGGAGAGATATATATGTGTCATATATATTAACATCTGTATATGTGCATAGAGCAAGGGACATATTGCAACTGTTTGTGAAGGGTGGACATATATATGTTGGTGAAGGTTGTTATGTGCATATTTGTATGTAGGTTTTAGTGTGTGACAAACACAACAGCATACAGTGCTGGTATATGACATGTGGTGGATAAACACTGTATGTGTTTTGTTCAGTTTGCAATGTTGCAACCAGTGAGGCCTGCTAAAGCTACCTGGGCTGAGAACACTTTCAATGTATTTCTCACAAGACTGTGCGATATTATTACATTACTGTATACCTCACATCCTTTGTATAATTGATATTCCTACCATGAAAGGTGGACTGTATATGTGCCTATATGTATATGTACACCAATGGATGTGTGTGTGTGTGTATGTATATATATATATATATATATATATATATATATATATATATATAAGAGAGAGAGAGAGAGAGAGTCATATATAGTCATACACATCCACATTTACTTGTTGCAATAGATTCTATGTAAAGTTGACTGAGTGTGATGGTCAATGTGTTGGTGAATGTGTCAAAGATTTGTATTTGTGGGATAGCTTAGTGGGAAACTGTTTCTATCATGGTATTATGTGTCCTTGCTTTGATCCCAGTAAAAGCTGTGTATGCTGTTGCTAGGCCGATAAAGCACTATGGCATATAGTCTGATGTAGTCCCTTGGTGTTAACTGGGGTGTGCCATTGGAGGCTAAAGCACTACATGTATGCTTATTGATTGGTACTGATGTTGAATCCAAATCCTGTATGAACTGTAGTACTACTTGAAGCTGTAGGCCTAAACAGCAAAGTATGGCGTATGTCCACATTGCTTGGAACAACTGTTTTGTGTGGTCCCTGTAATCCTCACAGATTACATTCCTCAGGCTTAAGGTTTTGTAAGTACTGACACACAGTACTGTATGGTACACATGTAAAGCTTATCTGGGTTGCCATACCTCTGTGTCTTGTAATTATGTCTGATGTATGTGTGGGTATGCCTGTAACACGTCCTCTGTCATATGTGTGTTACAAGATATAACTGCGTTTTAGCAACAGTTATAGTTTACTACAGCAGTATGCCACCTATCTTCACAATTGTGCACATATTTTGGCAACGGGTTTGCCATCAACAAGTTGTGTGGTATAATGGTAATACTGTAACTGGACTTTATAAACATAGCGATGGATGACATATTTCTTTATGCATTCGCTTGATCTGTACCTTCTGTGGCTAGGTGGTGCATTGTGTCACATACAGTGTGCCATGTACTGTTGTATAGTCTTATATAGTGATTTTATTTTGTTGCTGTGCAGAACATGGTTTATTATATAGAGCGTTCCAGGCACTTTCAAGCAGTTGTGGGATGAGCACTGATAAGTGGTATTGAAAGTGTTTAATCTCAGTCAGCTAATAGGTTGCTATACATGGCAGTTCAGTGATATCTGTACTGTATAATGTTAAGTGTGTCATATGACTTGCTCACACATATTTTTTCTTTGTCTTCCAGGGATCATGGACCACCATCGTAATCCTAGCTACAGTAGTGCTGAGGATGACATTATTACCAGCTGTCTGATTCAGCACTACAGCCTACTATTCTCGAGAACCAGCCAAGACCATCATGAGCGTACTGCACTGTGGCAAGATTTTGTCCGGAGGGTAAATGACATAGGCATGCATAACTGGACATATGAGCAGGTATGCCATCACTGCAGTGATTTACTTAGACATGTCCGGCAGGGTGCTTCTGATGTCCATAGACACCAGCTTGCAACACGTGGTGGGGTTAATATCCATCCCCCCTCACCAGAGTAGAGGAGCTGCTCCTGAGCCTGGTGGCACCTGCCCAACAGCAACAGCAGCAGACATTTACCTTGATGGAGGTTGGAGCCACCCAGCAAGAACACATGGAGCGTGCAGGTAACATGGCAGATCTGTAGACTACTGTTATCTCTATTGGTAGATCATGCATATGTGAGATGTGTACTGTGTAGTTAGAAGATGTGGAGCCTGTTGTTGTGCAATACTGATCATTTGGAGCATAATCTGTAGGCCTGTAAATGTAAACTGTTGTACTACTGTAAGATTGCAAACCCACAGTAGCAATGCCACAGTTGTCGCCACTGACAAACTGTCTCATATCCATGTAGGTCCCTCTGGTGTGACAGCATGGCAGTGGACACATGCTGGTGAGTGTGTTCTACATTTATTATTGCAAATAAAAAGTGCATGTCATAGTTATGGTGTAGGCCATGTACACATGTAACACACCTATGCATAATGCATGCTGTGCATGTTTGCTGTGAGACTACGCACATCTCAGTAATGTGATTAGCTGCCTCAAACACATGCAATACACAGACCATCTCAAACAAATGTGGCTACACTGTAGTGACCATTGGATAGGCAAAGTCGATACGCATGCACACAACATACACAACTATGTCATACACAGAACATGTTAACATGCTACACATGAAGTATTCACAAACCCTCTGTAAAGTCACACTCCAGTATCCCAAATGTCATCCACACAGCACACATAATATACCTAAGGGGTAGAGGCCTATCATGGGGCAGTGAAACACTCTGCAACACACAACACATTCATGTTAAGCAATGCTCCTTATTGGCATCCTTACAAACCCATGTAACAACTGGCTGTGAAATGGTGAATGTAGCCATGGTAGTGCAGTTCTGGTACAGCATGATAGGTGCTGGTTTGGGACACATTTGTAGCCTTGAGTGACCACATGATGCTTCATGATGATGGCTTATGGTACTACACCCCATCCAGTTATTGTAACCACAGTACTACACATAGCTTTCATTGCTATACACCTCAATGTTGTGTGTGTGCAAACATATGCACCTATAAACAATATGCATACCAATCACCATTTGCACAACTGACACATGTATGTCTTGTAATGCCATTGAGTGGCTAGGCCATATGACACACATTGGGTATGTGTGATGTTTAAATATGCAGTTCTGTTTTAGCATGCCATGTCATGGATGACACTGGCATGTCCACAAGATGATCTACACTCTCAATAACTACTGTACATTGGCTATGTGGACCAATGGTATTCCATCAGTTATACATGCACCACTGATCTTGTGTGTATACACATCATGCATGAACTAAAACTGTGTCCACAATTATTTGCGAAAGGCACAGAGGCTCTAATCAGAATTGGATATCTATGTGACACACAGATACACATCCAGCCATCATATGTATACCTGTGAGTGATGGTGCACAGTACATTAAAGAGTTTTTAATACTTGCGCAGCAATGTTGTGTCCATGTATGCATTGCATTCCAGGGGGAGGCCAATCACCGAACAACAAAACACATGCATCAAAGCCATGTATACTGTTAGTAACAAGGACTGTCTACACTCGCATTGCATGCTGTTGAGCAACACGTCCGGCATGCTGACATGTGTGATATGACTGTTTGGCTTGTGATACTGTACCACACTATCAATGGCTATTGAGTATGTTCTGAGATTGCTGGTGGTGTGTGTGAGTGTGTGTGTGTGTGTGTGTGTGTGTGTGTGTGTGTGTGTGTGTGTGTGTGTGTGTGTGTCTGCTTTAGTGAGGAGTGTATTTGTGTGCATGTGTGCATGTGTTCATTTGTTCATGTGTGCATGTGTTCATGTGTACATTAGTGCATGTGTGCATGCGTTCATGTGTTCATGTGTTCAAGTGTTCATGTGTTCTGACATGTACAGGTCTTAAAGTGTGTTTCCTGTTTTACTCTCACAGGTGCTGAGGTTGGGCTAGTTCAGTGCAGCAGGGATCCTGATGTCACTGACACAAATAGTGATAATGAGGATAGGTGTGTTGAGGCACAGGCATTTTTGTCATGGTCTGTTGTTGGGCCACCAATTGACAGTACACAAGTCTCCACCCCATCCATGCACACAGTCATACTGCCTGCACATCCATCATCACCAATGCCCTTAGCAGAGGGACAGTGTACAGTCAGCAATGGCCGGGACAGTGTGGTATCTATGGCACATGCATCAGGACACAGCAGCCATAGCCAGATGTCTGGAATGGTACCACATAGGCAGATGTCCAGGGGTTCTTGTCAGAGCACTGCTGGTCATCATGCCCCTGGCAGACGTGCCACACCTTTTACAATCACACGCATGTTCCAGGCTGCCATTGAGGCACAGGCATGTATGGAGCAGTACACCAGAAAGGGACTAAGGGCACAGAGGGCTCATAACACCTCTTTAAATGACAGTATCCATGACCTAGCAGGTGCCATCCGTAATTACACTGAGGTCATTGACAGACGTTGGGGTGAGACATTAGATGTCCTCCACAATGTCATGTCCATGTGTCAGGACAGTGCAGGACAGTTGAGACGTCAACATTAATGTATGGCAGCAACATCATCAGCTGGCAGTCACCGTGGACATCCAAGTCATAGCCGCTCCCATAGTGCCAGTACCAGCCCCAGCAATGTTGGGGGTGGGCTGTCCATAGACCGTCCTGGAAGACCACATGCACATGGCTCTGGCCAGTCCCAGCAGGGACCTGGATCCAGTGTACATATGGCAACCTCTGAGGATAGTACCCAGTCTGGATTAGTACCTGATACTGTCTGTAGCACCCCTGCCAGGCACAGGTCCCGTATCCATAGCGAGAGACGGTGATCTGTAAAGCCTGCCAGGTACAGTCTGTAGCTGTTCCACAAATCCCCGTATATGGCAGCCACATGGTGGAACTGTGTGCATGCAGACACACACACATAAACCAGACACCTAGGGCAAACACATACCCGCACACATTACATCCACATTGGCCCATAACAGTACTCTTGGCCCTCACACACACACTCACATGCACATGTTGATTGTATGGCTCAATGCAGGCCTCTGGCAAACCAACAACGCATCCTGTGGATATGATGAAACCTGTGCCAGCTCTTGTCATCTGTAACATTGATGCAGGAACAGGCTAACATGGTGCTGATGCACAGGGTGACTTTAATAACAGAATAGCAATGTTAGCATGTTGTCAGCAGTAAAGTGTAATGATATCCTTCAAGGTGTAGCTGAGCAGGCATGATGCAGTAAAGCTATAATTATCAATGTAGTATTATTCACACCAGTGTTTATTCCAAGTGTGTATTGTCTGCCCATGTGCCACTTGGCTGATGTGTGTAGTTTTGTCAGCATGTGTTAGAGAGTGGACAGTAAGTGTGGGATGTGTGCAGCACAGATTTGCAGGTGTACATTTGTGAACATGGTTGAGGTGCACTGTCTGCATGTACATGCATATTGGACACATGGGCAGGGTGACATGCCCTGTATTAGACAGTGTTAACACTCCATAGTTTCTATTGGTGGCCAGTATGCATTGTACTACACACATTTTGGAACTTGAGTACACGTGTGTGTATGACACGGTTTGACACTGTGCTGTGGGTGATACTGTTACTATCTGTCATTGGTTTGCATTCTGGTAGTATACATAACCTCAACAGCCTGACCATAAACAATTGTTAGATGATTTCTTGACAACTGACACACAGATGTAGGACACACAGTAACATTTGCAGCTTTCAAGTACTATTCTATGCCAGTAACCAGTGGTATTCACCTGCACTCAGTCCTGGGACCACTCCTGTTTGGCATATAGCTTTCTTAGGTACAAGCAAATACAGTAGGGATATGTCTGGCCATGTTTGGCAATGCATACTGTGGGCTATAATGCATTCTCCAGATGACACACACATCCTCCAAAAGGGTATCATACAGACAGATACCTGGTGTTAAACCCATGCTGTAAAGCTATAAGCCAAATAAAGCATAGTCATCCACTTTTACAAAACATAGTATCCCCAGAGTACCACATAGGTAGTAGACCCAAAATGTTGAACAGGTACCGATGTATACATAGAGCCATGTGTTACATCATCTCTCCTTTGATAATCACATTTCCAAAGGGTTTTGGAAATCCCTCTGTGGATCACATAAGCAATAAGGGGTCTGCATGCATATCCACAAAGGTTGTTGCACACCTATAATAAATAGCCATCTTTGACAAATTTTGCTGCTTTTGAACAGGTTTCAAATATACCTCAGGCATAAACCCTCACTCACACTATTCAACAGAAACCAAAATGAGTGTATGTGAAACGGATGACGTAGGTCAGGGATCACTGCAGTGGCTAGGCTTGTCACAAGCATACAGATGTGACCTAAGGTCTGGAAAGCAGCAGCACACTCTGGCATAGATAACAGATGTGTTCATAGAGAAAGCAGGGTTCCCACCTATGAAATAATTGAGGTCACATGTATGTATATGTATTTGCCACACAGCTACCTGATACGTGTAATGCACATACTGTTATCATTGTGATATGTCATACAGTAGTAAAAGCAAAACCCACATCACATTGACCAACAGTGTCGCACATGTGGAACGCACACACACGCAGTCACCAAGTTCAGGATTCAAACCCCTAACTACTTTATGATATTACAACAGTACACAACACACTATACACATCATTGGGAGTTCTCCTTTCCACAGGTATATTTGTAGGATGGTGACATCATCAGACTGGACAAAGATGAGTATACCACTTTTAAGGTGTTTCAGTAGTCTCCAAAAAGATTGCTCCTCTCCAAGGAGACACACACAGTTGGCAAGTTAAGGATTCAAATCCCTACCTAACTACTTTATGATACTAAAGGAGTATGCATTAACATGATATGCTATACACATTACTGGGAGATCTCCATTCCACAGGTATATTTGTAGGATGGTGACATCATCAAACTTGACAAAGATGAGTATACCAGTTTTAAGGTTCATAGGTTCATACTAGGCTATCTGCCCTAGGGCATTTATAAGCCTAGCCAAAGTGTGTTTGGCTTTCGCCACCCATTTTAAATTAATTTTGCTATGTCTTTTTTTGAGGTTAGTATACTGTGCCTCTGTCTAACAGTGACACAGATGTGATACCCGGGGTAAACCTATGATCTCCCATCCACTCATCAAGATTCCTCTTGAAGCGAGCCAATGAGGGACTCTGCCTAACCTGGACTGGGATTTTATTCCAGAGTGAAGGGAGCCTCTGGGTTATGAATCTGTCCCTCCAGCATGTCCTATTTATTTCAGTGCTGAGGTTGAAGTCTCTCGAGCATATAGCTCGATGGGATTTGGATTTTCTGAGGTGCAGCATGTCCATTAATTCCGGGTTGGACATGGCTTTATACTTCAGGCACAGATCACCTCTGAGCAGGCAGTATGCCACTGAGTAGAGCTGGAGTTTCTTTAACGGGGCAGCATATGGCATCTGTTTGAGCCCTTTGATCCTCTTGGTGAGGTACTTTTAGGGTCTTTCCAGTTGCTGTAGGTGTCTGGTAAGGTACATCCCAAAAGGGGCATTGTACTCAATTATGGGCCTGATGAGGGATGAGTAAAGAGGCACGATGACCTCCCCTGATCTAGATGTGAATCCCTTCATGATTAGGTGGGCTATATAAAATGTTTTTCTAACCACTTTGGCCACTTGGTTGTCAAATGAGAGACTGCTATCAACTTGGGTCCCCAGGTCCCTAATTATTTCTTCTGTACTTAATGGATTACCACCTATGTGGTAATTTTTGGGCACTTTGTTTTTGCCAAAGGGGATGACTATACGCTTTTTGGCATTTAGCTTGAGGGCATGGCTCTGGCACCAGTTCTCTGTTTCTATGAGGCCCTTTTGGAGGATGCTTGTGTCTGGGGAGTTGATTATGGTGCCCAGTTTGCAGTCATCTGCGAACTTGGTCAGCCACAGTCCTTCCGTGTTGGCCTGTACCTCCGAGAAATATATACCGAACAAGAGAGGTTCCAGGACTGAGCCTTGTGGGACGCCACTTGTAACTGGTTTGGAGTCTGACATGGCTCCAGCAATTCTAACCATGTGGGCTCTGTCCTTGAGCCAGTTTGCAACCCATCTAGTGACATAGGTGTTTATATTTAAGCTGGTGAGCTTATCTATAATGCCCGAGTGGGGTATTGTATCGAAGGCATTTGCAAGGTCCAGGTAGGCTGTGTGGACCACCTTCCCCTTGTCAATGGCCTTGGTGACTGTTTCAAAGAAATTGACCAGGTTTAAGAGGCAGGATCTGCCCTTAACAAAGCCGAACTGGGTAGGATCCAGTGTCTGTAGGTCCCCAATATCTTTATTTATGAGGTCCATGATGATCCTTTCCATAGCTTTGCAAACCAAGCTAGTCAGACTTATGGGGCGATAGTTTCCAGGATCCGTTGAGGCACCACCTTTGTGGAGAGGGACCACTGTTGCTGTATGCCACTCTTTGGGTACATATCCTGTAGTAAGGCTGAGATTGAACAGCAGTTTTATGTTTGGGTTTAGCTCTTCTTGGAGTTTATGTAGGATGCAGCCCGGGATACCGTCTGGTCCCATTGATGCTGTGTTTTTTGCTTTGGAGAGGGTGGCTCTTACCTGAACATCTGAGATGTCAGGGGGGCAGCACTCGGCTGGGATAGATATTTGCCCTTTTGGTGGGGGGGGGAGTTTGCGCTGAACCTGTCAGCTAGCATGTTGGCAATGTCTGTGGGATTGGTGTATTTTTTGTCATTTTGGACTAATTCTGAGCATATCTGGGAATTCCCACCCAAGTTACTAACATAATTAAAGAAAGCCTTGTGATTATCCTTAGTGTCCTGTGCAATTTTTCTCTCGAAGCTGGCCTTAGACGATTTTATGAGTGCCCGTAGTTTTTTGCTAATACTGATCAGAGATGCCTTCCTTTTTTGAGATTTTGCTCTATCATGTAGTAGCTTCCTCCTTCTATTGTATAGTTTGTTTATGGCTGGGGTCCACCAGACAGGACATCTGCCTTTGGAGGATTGGGTCTTGGTTTTATTTGGGATTGCACGATCCATGCATTCCTGAAGGTGTTCATAGATGCGTTTATAAAGGATTCTGCGGTCTGGGATGTATTTTCCACAGGCCCGGGGGCTTTGAAGGATTCCACCTTGGTTTTGAGGAGTGTGAAATTTGCTTTAGCGAAGTTTTTCACTGTGGTTTTCTGGGCAGGGGGTGGGGTAGGGATGTGAATATCCAGTGAGATTAGTTTATGGTCTGATCTTACCAGTGAGGGATACACTTCTGATCTGGAGCATAAAGTCCCCATGTTGGTGATGATCAGGTCCAGTATGTTTTCTCCTCTTGTGGGAGTGGTAACAAGTTGTTCCATAGCATTTGAGTTTATAAATTCTAGGAACCTTTGGGCTAGGGTGTTGGAGCTAGAGTAATGCTCCCAGTCTATGTTTGGGTAGTTGAAGTCTCCCAATATAATGGTGTTTGGAGAGACCTTCATATTTTCCAGTGTTCTCAGGAAGGCTGAGTGGGGTTCCTGGGTTTGGGAGGGTGGTCTGTAGCAGGCTATAAACTGGAAGGCAGTTTTACCCACTGTTAGTTGCACATGGATAGTCTCTGATGCTTTGCTGTGCCACCAACCTGGAGGTGTGGATATCTTTGACAAATATTGATACTCCCCCTCCTTTTGTGGTTCGGTCCAAGTTTTGGGGCGAAAAGCATGGTATGAGGTATAACCTGGTAGTGCTGGGGTGCTCTGGGGAGCCTTGAACCAGGTTTCTGTTACTGCACAGATATCGATGTTCTCCATGCTAAGGAGAGTTTCGAAAAGTGCATCTTGAGGTTTAGACTTCTGGCGTGAGTAGCATTACTCTTAGTTTCTTATCCTTGTGATACCTATGGAGGTGGGTTTGTCTTTTGAGCCTTGCCTAAAAAAGGCACTATGGGGGTAGCAAGAGCCTTTGCCAATATCCGAAAGCCCAGAGGTGGTAGGTGCAAGCCGTCCCTAGCGAAGCATCGTGGCTTGTCGAGCATGTCATCCCAGGCTGACAGGCATTGGATCCCCTTTGAATGACACCAATACTTAAGCCAATTGTTGAAATTGATCATCTTGTCTTCATATTTTGGCAACATTCTTGGTGAGGGTAAGATGCTACTCAAGGTCAGGGTCATACTGGCCTGGGCTACATGCTCAGAGAGCTCCTCTATGTCTCTTTTCATGTAGTCTAGGGAGGTACATCTCAGGTCATTCACCCCAGCATTGACAATGACTGAGTCATATTTGTACTTGCGTTGGAATGACCTGAGTGCTTGTGTTATGTGGCAGATCCTAGCGCCCGACAGGCAGCTCACCATGACCTTCTCCTTGTTCAGCCTGGTGAGCGGGACGTCAGTGTGCCTGATGATAGAGTCACCTATTACAAGTGTATCAGGTGTGTTGTTTAGACTTAAGGGCTGTGACTGTTTGGCACACTAACTTTGTGAGCTATGTGTTGCACGTGTTTTGTTTTGTGGTAGCAGTTGCTTGGGTGTCTGCTTTGGAGGTCCCTGCTACTTAGGCAGATTTTTATTTAAAGCCGCTGAGTATGTTTTTGTGTGTTTATGTGTTTGGTTTGCTGTCGTGGTAGGTCTATGTGAGACTGGAATTGTAGTGAGTGTTGTTTCCTTCTCCTCCTGACTGGTTACACCAGTACTGAGTTGAGAGAGCTTAGCCTCCAGTTTGGCTATATGGTTGCATCTCTCACATGTGTTGGAATTTGTTGGGAGGAGGAGAGGGTTGTCTGTGTACATGAGGCAGTTGTAACATTGCCTCAAGATTCCCAGATTCACCAGCTGGACCGGAGAGGAGATTGACAACTGACCTTTGGACATGCTAGAATAGTATTGGGAATTCCTTTATAATTGAAAAAAAGGGTCAATGGGGAACAAGGTACTCAAGGGGAGTTTGTGAGGGTGTAGTGCTTTTAATTTTTTTAGTGCTGACTTATATAATTGCTTTAGTGAGCAAGTGCCAGGTAACTTAAATGCAATGTGTTGCAGGTAACTTAATGCAAAAACAACAAACAGTAACTTTCTTTCAAGTGAAACAAGGAAATAACTACAGTAAGCAATGCAGATATCACTAGGCATCCACAGAAGCACTGAAAATCCGCGTTTTAGGTGGAATTAACTTTTCAGGGAAATAACAAGCAAACAAACAACAAGCATACAAACAAACTTAGATTCAGCAGGCCTAGATCTAGTCTATGCTACAGCAAACAAGGTGTACCAATTACAGTAAGAAGCAGTTCAAATATGCAGGCACTATAAGCTTTTAACCAGAAATTCCCAGCTCAGAAGGGCAGAGTCCAGCCTCTCCTCCCACAAGAGTGCAGACCATGAACCCTCTTAATGTAAAATAACTGGCCTGAACCCCAAGTGCTTAAACCAGAACTAATACACTTTTAGAATAACAGACACTGAGCCCTCAATCAGCAGTTCCCAACTTAGAAGGATGTAAGCTACCTGTCCTGCCACCACAGTGCAGGCCACAAACCTTCCTAATGTAAAACAACTGGTCTGAAGCCCAAGTGCTTAATCCAAAATACTTAGAATGATATCTACACTTTAATCAAGTTACTACCAAGCAGTAATAAATACAATTGAATACTTTAAAGAATGCCTGGATTAGTGCTCAAGTTATACAAACAAAGCTAGATTCAGCAGGCCTGGATCTAGTCTATGCTACAGCAAACAAGGTGTACCAATTTCAGTAAGAAACAGTTCAAATATGCAGGCACTATAAGCCTTTAACCAGAAATTCCCAGCTCAGAAGGGCAGAGTCCAGCCTCTCCTCCCACAAGAGTGCAGACCACGAACCCTCTTAATGTAAAATAACTGGCCTGAAGCCCAAGTGCTTAAACCAGAATTAATACACTTTTAGAATAACAGACACTGAGCCCTCAATCAGCAGTTCCCAACTTAGAAGTATGCAAGTTACCTGTTCTACCACTACAGTGCAGACCACAAACCTTTCTAATGTAAAACAACTGGTCTGAAGCCCAAGTGCTTAAACTAAAAGGCTTAGAATGAGTTACACCAAGCAGTAATAAATACAACTGAGTACTTTTAAGATGACGCAAAAGCAAAATAAAGTAGGAAGAAACACAAATACAGTAAAAGCAGATACATTTTTTTTTTTTTTTTTTTTTTGTTTAGTGGAAAGAGAGAAAGGAGTAGCAAAAACTAAGCTGATTGGCCTTCTCAAATGTTCTCCCTGTACTGGGTAGAATGAGGTAATGACACTAGACTGGGAGGAGGGTCCCAGATCAAATTTACACTAGGGGTGGGCAACTGCAAAGCCACCAACTATAAAAACACTATACCAAGAGGGAGGGTGGGAAACAAACTGCAGAAATGTATCTCACAGCTGAAAAGCAGCAGTGAGCCTTTAAATGAAAGTTTTAAACAGCTAAAGGAGCCTCTAGAAAAAAGAGTTTAACTGCAACAAGTTATCAGAAATAAACAACCCAACAGATGCTTAATAAAAGTGAACAATTTCCAGTTAATACCTCACACACAGTGAAACTAGCTAGAAAAATACACAGTACACAAAGTGCTATAAATAACAAAGAAATAAATAACAAAATAAACAAAAAACAGGATACTTAATGTTATATATTATAGCTCCGAGTTTCCTCAGTGTCCTTTCTTCGATCAGTTCAGTGTGAAATGGTGTTTCAGTAGTCTTCAAAAAGGTTGCTCTTTTCCAAGGAGACACACTCTTATACAGTTGGCAAGTACAGGATTCAAACCCCTACTGAATTACTTTATGATATTAGAAGAGTGCACATTAACACAAAGTGTTATACACATGACTGTGAGCTCTTCCTTCCACAGGTATATTTGTAGGATGGTGACATCATCAGACTTGACAAAGATAAGTATACCACTTTTAAGGTGTTTCAGTAGTCTCTAAAAAGGTTACGCCTCTCCAAGGAGACACACACACTCATGCAATTGTTAAGTGCAGGATTCAAACCCCTACCTACCAAGGTTATGATACTACAGTAGTACACATTTACACAATGCGCTATATACATTACTGAGTTCTCCTTTCCACAGGTATATTTGTAGGATGGTGACATCATCAGACTTGACAAAGATAAGAATACCACTTTTAAGGTGTTTCAGTAGTCTCTAAAAAGGTTGCTCCTCTCCAAGAAGGCACACACACTCTCATACAGTTGTCAAGTGCAGGATTCAAACCCCTACCTACGTACTTTGTGATACTACAGCAGTATACATTTACACAGCGTGCTACACACATTACTGGGAGCTTTCTTTTCTACAGGTATATTTGTAGGATGGTGACATCATCTGACTAGACAAAGTGGGTTACATTAGGTGGGCTACATAGAAAGAATTTCTAAACACTTTGGCAATGTGATCATCAAAGGAGAGTTTACTATCTACCTGGGTCCCCAGGTCCATAATTACATTCTCCGTACATACTGGATTACCACCTATGTGGTAATTTGTGTGCACTTTGTTTTATCCAAAGGGGATGACTATGCATTTTTTGGCATTCTGCTTGAGGGCATTGTTTTGACACCAGGTATCTGTCTCTGTAAGACCCTTCTGGAGGATGTCTGTGTCAGCCGTAGAGTCACCTCCATCTGTGTCCTTGGTAACTGTTTCAAAGAAGTCAACTAGGTTTAGGAGGCAGGATCTGCCTTTAACAAAGCCAAGTTGGGTAGAGTCCAGTGTCTGGAGGTTCCCAATGTCTCTGTTTATGGGTTTCATGATAATTTGCTCCATAGCTTTGCAGACCAGGCTGAGTAGGTCTATAGGGCAATAGTTTCCAGGTTCTGTTGTGGCACCACCTTTGTGGAGCTGGATGACTGTTGCTGTATGCCATTCTTTGGGTGCATAGCCTGTGGTAAGGTTGAGTCTGGACAGTGAATGTAGGTAAGGGTGTAGTTCTTTTTGGGGCTGGTGTAAGATGCAGCCTGGGACACCATCAAGTCCCATTGATACTGTGTTCTTACTTTTGGATAGGGCTGTTTTTACCTGCATGTACATGAAGATTGGGGCTCTGCATTATTCTGGGATGGACACAGGCCCTTTTGAGGGTGATGGGGGGAGTTTGCACTGAACTTGTCCACCAGAATGTGGACAATGTCAGTTGGTTCAGTGTATTTTTTGCCATTTTGCAGTATCTGACAGCATATTTGAGAGGTGCCACCTAAATGTTTGGTATAGCTAACGAAGGCTTTGTGGTTGTTATTCTTACATTCCTTGGCAATTTGTCTTTAGAAACTGGTCTTGGATTATTTTATGAGCAATCATTGTTTCTTCCTAATAATGATCAGTGATACCTTTCCTTTTGTGAAGTTTTCTCTATCATGTGTTCATTTCCTCCTTCTGTTGTATAGCTTATTTATGGGCAATGACCACCAGATTGGTTTCTTATTTTTGGAGGAGTGCATCTTGGTTTTATTTGGGATGTCTCAATCCATGCATCCCTGTAAATGCTCATAGAATGCACTTGTAAATGATTCTGCAAATTGTATAGCATTATCCTATAGCTTTGGAACTTTCCACTTTGGTCTTGAGAAGTGTGCAGTTTGCTTTTGAAAATTTCTTCACAGTGGTTTCCTTGAATGGGGGGGGCGTGATGTGGATGTCCAGTGTGATTACTTTATGATCTGATATTACCATCAAGGGGTTTATCTCTTTTGGGGAACACTGGTACCCCATGTTGGTGATGATCAGGTCCAGTATGTTGTCACCTCTAGGTGGCATGGTGACCAGCTGTTCCAGGGCGTTTGAGTTTTTAAACTCTAGGAAGCATTGGGCAAAGGACGTTGTACACGAGTAATTCTCCCAGTCAATGTTTGGGTAGTTGTAATCTCCTCATATAATGGTGTTTGGTAGGACCTTTATATTTTCCACTGTTCTCAGGAATACCGAGTAAGGTTCCTGAGACAAGGTAGGTGATATGTAGCAGGCTACAATCTGATAAGCAGCTTTGCCCAATGTTAGTTGCACTTGCATGGTCTCCAAGGCCTCATGCTGTGCCACTAACCTGAAGGTGTGGGTATCCATAAGGTAAATGGATACACCCCTTCCTTTTTTATTTCACTCTGGGTTTTGGGGCTGAAGATCAGAGGGATTGTGAGTGTTTTACGTGGAGCATGTCCAACAGCTCTGTGTCTGACGTAGCTTTGTATGTTAGGCAGAGATCACCTCTGAGTAGGCAATATGCGAGAGAGTACAGCTGGAACATTTTGAGACGGTCTGTGTATGGCATGTATTTCAGGCTGCTAATGCTCTTTGTGAGGTATTTCTGCAGGCTTTCCAGTTGTTGTAGATGTCTTGTGAGGTACATAGCAAAAGGGGCGTTGTACTCTATTATGGATCTAGAGAGTGATGAATAGAGGGGAACAATGTCCTCTTCTATTCTGCATGAGACACCTTTTGTGATGAGGTGTGCCACATAGAAGGATTTCCTGACTACTGTGGGGATGTGATTATCACAGGTGTGTCCACTGTCCACCTGTGACCCAAGGTCTCTTATCACACTTTCAGTGTTAAGTATACTACCGCCTATGTTGTAGTTCATGGCTACAGAGTTTTTACCAAAGGGGATGACAATGCACTTTTTGGCATTGAGATTGAGGCCATGGCTTTGACACCAGGCATCTGTCTCAGTGAGGCCCTTTTGTAGGATGTCCACATCTTTAGTAGTTTCAATTATGGCTCCTAGTTTGCACTCATCTGGAAACTTCATTAGCCACAGAAGACCTTCCATGTTAAGGTTTACTTCAGGGAAGTAGATACCAAATAGAACAGGACCCAGGACTGAACTTTGTGGTACTGCACTTGTCACTGGTCCAAAGTCATACTTGGAGTCTGCTACTTTCACAGTGTGTGTTCTGTCAGTGAGCCAGTTGGCAACCCATCTTGTGACATAGCAATTTATACCTAGTTTAGTGGGTTTATCTATAATTCCAGAGTGGGGGATGGTGTTGAAAGCCGTGGCAAGATCTACTTAGGCTGTGTGAACCACCTTACCCTTGTCTACAGTTCTGGTGACTGCTTCAATGATGTCTATCAGGTTTAGGATACATGATCTGCATTTTTACAAACCCAACATGATTGTGGTCCAGAGTTTGGAGATTACCAATGTCTTTTTTTATAAGTTATATGATGATACATTCCATGGCCTTGCAGAGCAGGCTCATCAGGCTAATGGGGCGCTAGTTCCTGGTGTCCGTGGTGTCTCCACCCTTGTGTAGTGGGATAACCATTGCTGTGTGCCATTCAGCAGGCACAAAGCCTGAGGTGAGGCTATGACTGAACATGGTACGTCAGTGTGGTGCCTGTTCGTTCTGTAGTTTGTGTAGAACACAGCCTGGGAAGTTATCTGGTTCCATGGATGCTGTGTTCCTGGCTTTGAAGAGTGTTTTTTACCTGTGCAGCCATGATGACAGCAACTTTGCAGTCTTCCATTATAGAGATGTGCTCTTTCATGGGTGAGAGGGGGGGTAAAGTTAGCACTGATCCTATCTGTCAGGATGTTGGCAATATCAGTTGGGTCTGTATATTTAGTGCCATTGTGCTGTAACTCAGAGCAGATCTGAGTGTTGCCATTGAGATTCTTGACATAGCTATAGAATGCTTTGTGGTTGTCTTTAGAATCAGTGTTGATTTTGTTTTCATAACTTGCTTTGGAGGATTTTATTAGGGATCACAGCTTCTTACTGATGTTGACCATGGAGCTCCTCCATTCATGGGATTTTACCCTCTTTTGCAACAGTTTCTTCCTTCTGTTGTGCAGTTTGTTTATGGCAGGGGAACACCAGATTGGCGTCCTTTTCTTGGAGGATAGCGTCTTGGTTCTGTTTAGGAAAGCACGATGCATACAGTCATGTAAGTGCTTATAAAGTGCAATTGGGAAGGATTCAGTAGTCGTAACTGTATTGTCCATCTGCATGGGTGTCCTGCAGTTCAGCACTTCTGTCTTAAGAAGCATGAAGTTGGCTTTGGAGACATTTTTTAACATGGTTTCCTTAATGGGGGTGTGGGTCCAGAATGTGGATATGTAGGGTAATTAGCTTATGGTCAGATGGGACCAATGAGGTGCTGACTTCAGGTGTTGAACACCGGTCATGCAGGACAAACCAAACCCTGTAACCAACACAAATAACCACAAAGTGAACTAAATGCTACTCATTGCCAGAAGTCTCAGCCTCCAGATGCACACACTCGAGGCACTTCTCATTATGGAGAATATTGATATCTGTGCAGTAACAGAAACCTAGTTCAAGGCTCCAGACAGCACACCAGCACTACCAGGATACTACTCATTCCATACCTTCCAGCATCAGAACCTGAATCATAGCACATAGGGTGAGGATGTATCCATATTCATCAAGGATACCTACACCTCTCTCTACATGCTCTCTACAGGATATGTACCCATAAAATGTTACACAGCAATGTTCTTCACACTCCACAGGGGTGGGGCCACAAAAGCCCCTTGGCATTCATGCTCTATGAGCCTGACGAGTGTGTTCTGCAAGGCAATGGAGCCAATCATAATGGAAGTCAACAATACAGAGATTGGGAACCTTCACACAGTTGAGCACACCCAGTTTGGCTTTGTCAAATGCAGACCACACCTCCTGAACTGGGAAGATTTCTTTGATAGTTACCCAGGCTACAGATGATTGAAATGAGCTCAACACAGCCTACCTATACCTCACTAAGGCTTTTGACACCATTGCCCAGTCAGGTATCATAGATGAACTCACCAACCTGGCCATGAATGCATACATCACAAGATGGATTGCAAACTGGCTCACAGATAGATCCCACACATTAAGAGTTGCTGGCTACATGTCAGACTCTACACTGGTAATGACTAATGTCCCCCAGGGTTCAGTCCTGGGGTCCCTCCTGTTTGGTTTAGACTTCTCAAATGTACATGCCAACACAGGAGGGTCGTGGTTGACTAAGTTTGCTGGGAACTGTAAAGTGTTTGCCATAATAGATTCCCCGGAAGAAAGACATATTCTCCAGAAGGGACTCTATGAGACAGATGTGTGGTGTCAGAATTATGGCCTCAAGCTCACTGTGGAGGAATGCATAGTGATCCTCTTTGTTGAAAACAAAATACCCACAAACTACCACATAGGTGTTACCCCCTTAAAAATGACAAGGTGATAAGGGATCTGGGGACACAAGTAGATAGTCATCATTCCTTTGACAACCATGTTGCCAAAGTGATTGGGAGATCCTATGTGGCCCACCTAATCAACAAAGGGTTTGCATCAGGATCCAAAGAGGTAGTGTTGGCACTCTACTTTTACGTCATCAGACCCATCATTGAGTACAGTGCACCATTTTGGATGTACTCGACTTAGCATATCCAGCAGCTGTAGAGACCACATAGGTATCTCACCAAGAGGATTGCTGGCCTCAAACAGTTGAGTTATGCAACACAACTGGTAAAACTAAATCTGTTCTTTGTTGCGTACCGCCTACTCAGAGGCACACTCTGCCTAACATACAGAGCCATGTCCAACACATAATTGTTGAACATGCTCCATCTACAGATAACAACATTGAGTCACCCTACACATTCCAGGGATATGAACCTCATCACAATGATGAATACAACATGCTGGTGGGATAGAGTACCATCCCAGACACTTGCCTTACTGTGGAACAGAGTCCCAGTGTACATCAGACAGAACCCCTCACTGACACTCTTCAATTGGAACCTTGATGAGTGGATGGGAAACAGACAATTCATGCCAGGCATCACATCAGCAGCCCCATTAGAAAGGGGCTTAGGGTACTAACTATTAGAACTAGGCCTTGGGAGACTACCCAATGGTGTGGTGAAAGCTGCACAACTTGCGTAGGCTGATATATGCCTTCGTGGAGATAGTCTACTACATACCTATGAACCTATGTGACAGGTACATGTCTAGTGATAGTAGATGTGTACTTCATTGTACAGTCATGTTGTACAGCAGGCACATGGACCACATACACTGTATTGCTTACAGATACTGGTGGCTGTTATGTACAGTGGGAGAGATGTGCACCTTATGTCTTTCGTGCCATTGGGATGTGTGCTGGGTGGGACAGTCCTGGATGGCTCCCTGTCATGGTCACCCTCTTACACACATCTCTGCCCATCCATCTTTGGCTTATTATACTGTGTTCCCCCTACATATATATATAGGTACATAGGTAGGTAATAGGCTATCTGCCTGAAGGCATATATTGGTATGGCCAGAGTGTGCAGCTATCACCACCCATGGAGTTAGTTCCCTAGGCCTCTGTGTAGTAGAGCTGATGAAGTGATCCATGGTGTGACAGTTCAGTTTCACATAGACTCATCAAGGCTCCTCTGGAAGAGTGTCAGTGAGGGACTTAGCTTAATGTTGGTTGGGAGCCTGTTCCAAAGCAAGGGAAGTCTGTGAGTTAGTAATGTATCCCTTCAACATGTTCTATTTAATGTTGTGATGATGATATCCCTAGAGCATGTGGTACAGCGAGCTTGGGTTTACTTCAGATAACACATGTACATCAGTTCTGCATTGGACATGGACCTGTCTGTTGGGCAGAGGTCTCCTGAGTAGACAGCATGTAACAGAGTACAGATTTAGTTAAAGTCAGTCTTGTTGCATGGGGCAACAGTTTGAGGCCAGTAATCCTCTTGTTGAGGTACTTCAGTGGTCTTTCCAGCTGCTGAAGGTGCCTAGTCAGATTCCTCGCAAGTGTGTTGTGGTACTCTCTGATGGGTCTAATGACTGATGAGTAGAGGGAACCTCCTTTGACCTACATGCAAAGACCTTGGCAGTTTGTGGGAACACATAGCATGATTTTCTAACCACTTTGTGAATGTGTTTCTGGAAGTAGAGATGACTGTCCACATGTGTCCATAGATCCCTTATTATCACCTCCATATTTAGGGTGATGGCACCTATGTGGTATTTGTATGACTGTAGCTCGAGGCCATAATTTTGACATCACATCTGTCTGACTGAGACCCTTTTTAAGGATGTCTCTGTTGTCCCAAACATCGATTATGACAACTTTTTTGCAGTCATCCACAAACTTTGCTAAACATAGCCCTCGTGTGTTTGACTGAATTTCTGAAAAGTATAGACCAGACAGGAGGGGTCCCAGGACTGAGCCATGGGGGACAGCAGTTGTTACCAGCTTGAACAGGAGACCACAGTTCTTACCTTGTGGGATCTAGCTGTGCCCCAGTTGGCAATCCATCAGATGACATACATATTTATGCACAGGTTGTTGATTTTGTGGATATGACAGGTGTCTGAGATGTTGGAAAATGGATTTTCAAGGACTATGTGTGTAGCTCATTTCATTGATGTATGTCCTGGGTGACTGCCTTGAAAACAGTCTAGCAGGTTTGGGAACCATGATCTGCCCCTGACCAAACCAAAATGGGTAGGGTTGGGTGTTTGTAGGCTCCCAATAGCTCTGTTTATGAATTCCATCATGATGGACTCCATGGCCTTGCAGATCAGGCTTAATAGGCTTATAAGACAATAGTTCCCATGGTCTGTTGTGCACCAACACTTGTGGAGTGTGCCAAACGTTGCTGTAACCCATTCAACAGTTTCATATCCTGTACAGAGGGTGAGTCTCAACAGACTGTTCAGGTGCAGGGTCTGTTTGTTTTGGAGTTCACATATGACACAGCTAGGGAAACCATGTCATCCCATAGATGCCGTGTTTTTAGGTTTGGAAAGAGCTGTTTAACCATTGTATATGTGATTTCTGGGTTTTCACAATCTCCAGGTATGATAATGGGCCCTTTTGTCAGTGAGAGGGGGGTAAATATGTATGAACCTGTCTGACAAGATGTTGGCAATGTCAGTCATGTACATGTATTCATTTACAGTTTGCACTGACTCAGAACATATATGAGTTTACATTGATATTTATGACATAGTGAAAGAAAGCTTCATGGTTCTCTATGGACTCTTTGACAATATTTTTGCCAGAACATGAATTGGATAATGTTAGGAGTGCTCACTGTTTATTGATGATACTGACTGGAGATTTATTGATCTTCTTTGAATTTTCACTTTCTTTGAACAACTTAAGTACTTGTAGTACATAGTTTGATTATGACAGGAGTCCAATATATTATATGGGTCTGTTTTCATATAACTGTGTGCGCAAGGCAGGATTGGTGAATAGTGACAAGTTTCTGGGGTAAGAACTGCAATTGCCAGATATGTGTGGCCCACTGCTGTACTCAGACATGGCCTAAGTGTGTGAGCATGCCCAGTATGACCTTTCAGTATGTTGTTGACTGACATTTTTTGTTTTATTAAAGTGTGTGAGCACGCCCAGTATGACCTTTCAGTATGTTGCTGACTGAAATTTGCTAAATTTAAGTGTGTGAGCATGCCCAGTATGGACATATATACTATATGTGTGTGAAAAATCAACTTGTTTTTTACTTCAGGGCTCACGTTTGTGTTGTACATCGACAGGAAGCATGCTGTGCCTGCAGGGCTTCCATGAGTCACTTTGCATAGACTTATCAACATTTCTACATACAGGGGGGACAGCTATTATTTGTACATTTCTACCCTGGGGGGGCACACTTGATTGTTACTGTGGGTGTACATAGGATGAGGGGTTCACCTGACACTTATACACATCTGCTAGGCCTGCACTGCTATGTCAGGTACTCCATTTCAGTCTGTACTGTTGCCTATCATACTGGCTTGAGGCATACTACTGTACTACAGATCTTAGCTTCCAATTTCACGTATATTAGTTTGTGACTTCATAGCCTCCCCAACCCAAATCACACTGCCTGGCCTGCTGTTATCTGTCTGCATAGGCCTGGGGGGAAGTTACTCATATGCCTCTTCAGAGGGCATGATACAGCATTTGTTTGTGTTTGTGTTAGTCTACAATTGTCCTGCTGTGTCTGTGCCAGTGAAATGCTCTCATGGCTTAGTGGTTCAGTACTGTGACTATAGTGCACAGTATCTTGAGTTCAAGCCCTATCACTGCTTTTTATTTTCCTGCTGGGCAGACCAGACTGCTTATGGAACAGTAAAGCAGGTGTGAGCATGTTTACCTGACTTTGCTCAACTTTGCCCAACCTTGCCCAACTTTGCACAACATTGCTCAACTTTGCCCGACATTGCGCTAGTTAGCACGGTGTGCAGCTCCACGCAATTGTGTTTAAATATGCTAAATAGTGGTAAAATGTGCTTAGCACTGCTTTATATTGCTTAAAATAGAGCAATCATGCCTCAGGTGGTGCTGCAGGGCTGCCAATGTCGGATGCACATAGTACACTCCCTATACATGTTTGAAAACAGGTAGTGTCAAGTTAGGCATCCCTTTTATTGTATGTGCGAGTCAAAGAGAGGTGTCATTTCCAGGGTTCCTACTGAGTCAGTGTATGTGCTATGCATTGCCTCTTTGCCAAGGCATACTGGGCACGCCTCCTTCTGCCTACTGGGGCAGGCTCAGGTTGTTCCTCCCATGAGTCACGCTGTGCCTGTGCAGGCCTTGGCAATGGTGGGGGGCTGTTTGGCCCTGCCCCATGCTGTTCCTGCTGCAGCTGTTTTTGCAGGATCATATTGTGTAGCATGGCACATACCATGACAATTTGGGTACATATAGTTGGTGAGTACTGCAAGGCTCCACCAGATGTGTCCAGGCACTGGAACCGTGACTTGAGCATCCCAAACACATGCTCAATAATGTTTCTTGTTTGTGCGTGTATCTCATTATGGAGTTCTTGTTCGGGTGTGTGTGCATTTCTGATGGATGTCATCAGCCACGGCTCCAGTGCGTATCCAGCATCCCTCACTAGGTGACCGTCAGAGATGTCCCCATTGGCAAATCTCTGGTACAGCTGTGTCAGATGCCAGATGTGGGAATCATGATAGCTTCCAGGGCAGCCAGCACACACATTCATTATTATGCCCTGGGCATCGCACATGACCTGGCAGTTGATGGAGGGGAAGCCCTTGCGGTTGATGTAGACCCTACCCCACTCACCGGGTGGTGCTTTGATGTGTATGTGCATGCAGTCTATTGTACCCACTACCTCAGGATATTCTGCTATTTGGTGGAAAAGATGCATATTGCTGGCCAATGCCTCACGGGAATTGGGGAAATATACGTGCTCACCGACATGTGCTGACATGGCATCCAGGAACTGGTGCAGTACCCTGGATGCTGATGCCTGTGAAACCCACATCATATCACCAGTTGGTCTCTGGAAGGTACCTGTAGCTAGTATTCATAGGCCAACACATACCATGGTATCCACTGGGATGGGTTCCCCTCTGTTGGTTCTGTGTGTGAGGTGTGGCAGGCACAGCTCAACAATTTACTGCAGGAGGTCTCTGTCCACTCTATAGTGCTCCACTATCTCCAGCTCATGTAGCCCCTGGTAGGTTACCCTGGGTCTGTACACTCTTCTCCGTCTCCTCACTGTGGGTTGCTCAGCAGCATTCACAACATCACCACCCTCAGCATCTTGCACATGTTGGTTTATGATAGCAATAGCAGCCCCTAACATTTTGTCTGACTTACGCTTTTTAAGTTTTCACTCTTTGTATACTGCAGTGTTGCAGAGTTTTTGGGAAAAACAGAGTAGACTGCTGTTTGCAGAGTTTAAAGTGCTGGGCTGGGGTAGGCTAGACTACTGCCTGTGTAATTGGCTGATTCTGATATAGTTCACCTGGCACCTTTGCTAGTTCTCCTTGGTTAAATTCCTACTACTTCTTTTAACTTCCTTTTCCCTTTCTGTTTCTGCCCTGGGCAGCACCGTGCAAACAATTGCAAACACGTGCACATGAGCGCACAAGCATGCATGCGCACACACGCTGTGTGCCCATTTGCAAGAAATTTCAGATATATCCATGAAGTACACCGTTGGTTTCTTGTTTTCAGCTAGAACAACGGTAGACACGTCTCTTGCAATCCTGAGCAACTCAGGGCAAACACAAGCCACTGTGGTCCAATAAGCTTACAGTCTTTCAGACATACCCCCTCATGATGTCATCTATCTTCTACTCTACTACTCCCCTACTCCTACACTTACACTCTAGGGACATGGCTCATATACCGGGGAAAATTGGGATTCACTATCCTTATCCTCATTTGCATAGGATTGCCTACTAATGCTTGGTTACATCTCTCACACTGAGCTCCCCCCATTAGAAACCACTACTCAGTGGCCATGTTGTTTTCAGCCTGCCATTCACCTGCATGGCAGAACAAGTTTTTTAGTGAAAATGCCCATTTTTGGCTATTTTTATATTCATATATATTATTATATTCATTTTATTTAAAGCGTTGCATGTTTGCGCGGCACTGCTCTACACTTAAACATCGGTGAGCGGGGAAAAAAATGGATTTTAAGGATTTACAACATTTGCAAATGCCAATGGCCTTATATTTGGCCATTGGCATGCTTCCTCAACTAGATGCATCCTTTATTTGGAGCTGTCATAGCTCCGTTTAGCTATTTGCAGAACAGTACTCCATTACCAACGGAGTACATTTCTACAAATAACACTACTCTTACACGGACAGGTTAGTGTTTCCTGGATCGCAAATTTACCTCATTTGCATAGCTTTCAGGAGCAAATGAGGTAATTTGCATACCATAACACTGTCCGTGCAAGAGTAGCTTTAGAAGCTCTCATGCACGCCCCTGATGGCTTTTGCTGGATCGCTCGGCAGACATATTGGCTGTCTGCCGCCTTGCACTACTCTTAGACTCCGTGCAAGCCTTCGTAAATCTGGCCCCTTGTCTCTGAATTTGAGCTTTTACCTCTCCATTATTTTTGGCTTTGTTCAGATTTCTTGAGTGAAGAATTTGAGTGCTATGACTCCAAGCAAAAAACAGAATCCTGGAGAAAATCAAATCTCTTGTATCAACCGATTCAGTTAACAAAAACTGGTTAGAATTATTTTAACATATGACATAATAAGGAGTTTATATAAATAAACATGATTTTAAAGGTAATTTACTTAATTAAAGTATTATCAGATTAATATTGCAGATAAGGCAAATATACAAAGTATTAACACAAACTTGACATGCTAGCATCACTTTGTTAACCTTAATTTATTCTGTGATCTCTCTAATACATTTTCAGACATTACACTGCATTGCATCTTAATTCTGGGATACTAATCTAGTTTCATTTAGCAGGATCAGCAACTTGAGATAACAGTGATAAATCAGAGCAAATAATTACTGTCTGTTTTCAATAAGTTTGTGAAAGATGAATGAAAGGGAAGATAACACAAGACACCATGATTCAAAATGACATGAGATATTTATGCATATACCAAGAAAAGTGAAAAAGCATTTTAAGCAATATGCAAAGAGGAAAAACAGAGGTGCATCATTCTGCAAGACATATTTGTGTGTGTGTGTGTGTGTGTGTGTGTGTGTGTGTGTGTGTGTGTGTGTGTGTGTGTGTGTTTGTGTGTATAATGCCCCACCTGGGATAGTAAGTTCATAAACTCATTCAGGCTCAAACCCTGTACTTTCAATAAAAGAAACTAGAGCCTGAATCCTCAACACCAACTGCCAAACTGTTGAGTTTCTATGTATTTTCAAAGATTGTTAAGCTTCTCTGCATTTTCAAGGAATGTTGACTTTCTATCCATTTTCGAGGAATGTTGACTTTCAAGGGAAGAGAAATTTACTGCTGCTTGTGCTAAGTCTGTTTTCAGTCTGTAACTGTTTTGTTTAGCAAATGGCCATCATCAGTGTTTGTGCTATAAGTTTTAAAAGCAGTGTTAGTAGCACAACAGGTAGCATGCTTGCATTTGGTGCAGAAGGCTGTGGGTTCTACTACTCCCACACCATGTACATTGCGTGCTGATATTGCAGTGCCTCCTTTAAGGACGGATGGGGGTGCTGCACTCCTGAGTGTGTCCTCCTTTGGATGAGATGCCTAGTAACTATGAACCTGTTGCCAGTTTAACAGCCATTCCCTATTGCAATATTACCAGCTTACCATTTTTTTTAATGTAACATGGTCAGTTTATTCCTCAAGGGCAGTAGGTACTGCATTTGTACTTGAAACACTGAAATGACCAAGGTATGAGTGGCCTGTTATGGTTGAAATGTTTTGGAATGGGTAGTTTTGTCCTTATAGGTTCATATATTTTGTTTCATGGCTTACTGAAAAAATGTTCAAACCTACAAATGTAAAACACACTCTAGCAAGTGGTGCTGTATTATTCAAGGAACATAATTTAATACAATCAGGATGGTGCATCAAAGAACACATGCATGTATTCATGGTCCAAAAAATGTGTGCAAGGGGCCTATGGTTTGAAAACAGCCCAAAGGTATATTTAAACTGCCACTGGCCAAATGCATTTTCTTTGAATGTGAGATTCAATGCTGTTTCAATGAATGTGAGTTTCAAGAGCAGAGAAGCTTGCTGCTCATGCTAAGTCTGTTTTCACTGTGAGCCTGTATTATTTTGTTTAAATAATGGCTATCAGTGTTTGCACTATAAAATTTGAAAGAAAAGTTTTAAATATCTCTAATCATTGTAAAAGTAAAGAAGAAAATTATATGCACAATGACAGGCCTGAACAGTGTTTATGGCAGCTGGGGAGAAATAGCCAAGTAATGGGACACTGGAATAGCTGGTTGAGGTGTGCTGCCAGGAGGGATCTGCTGTGGGGGGCCTGATTTATTAACTGCCTAGGGCCCCAACTGGCCATGATCCAGATCTGGGAAAGGGGTTCTACTATCAAATGCTGACTTCCTGAAAGTCAATGTTCGAAAAGGATGAAAAAAAATACTTGAAAGCCAAAAGGGTGAAAACTCTTTATTGTTTTGTTTTTTTTTTTTGCAAAGGGCATGCCCCCTGCACACCCAATATGGACGGTAAGACTCCCACACCCAACATACTTATATATATCAACTACACAGTCACACCAACTTGAAGAATGGAGAAATATTCCTAAAGAAATGAATAATTCCTGGTACACAATTAGAAACTGCAACAGCAGTGATTTTCTATGAGTAAAAGCCTTTGGCATTATGCAGTTCTTCTCTCTTTTTCTGCAGGCTGTACTGACGCTCGGGCAATTTCATCTCAAGTATGTGTAGGGAAGTCGTGTGTGTGTGTGTGTGTGTGTGTGTGTGTGTGTGTGTGTGTGTGTGTGTGTGTGTGTGTGTGGTGTGTGTAATATCTAGTAACAGACAAAACAAACAACAATGAAAACAAATATAACAGCTACGATATATGACTGCAACAAACCTTTTCTTAAGAATGGCCTTTTTTCTCAAGCTGATTTTAATTTCAAAGGGGACAGCTTTGTGTGTGTGTGTGTGTGGGGGGGCAGTACACTTTCAAACTAATAAGGACTAAGTCCAGTATGTTTGAACTTCTGATTAGAGTGCACACTAACTGTTCAAGGGCATTTGTGTTAATAAAGTCCAAGAAACATTGTGCCTGAAAGTTGGAAGCAGTGTTTGCTTCCAAGTCTATAGAGGGGTAGTTAAAGTCTTCCATGAATAGAGTGTTTGGTTGGGTGGAGGGTGGTTCCAGTCAATCTAGACAAAAGTTGTGGGATTCTTGTGACATAGATAGTGACCTATAGCTTACTAACATATGGTAAGGGGCTCTATCTAGGGTTATTTGCTTGAGGATGAAATCCAGGGGATCATCCTGTTTAAACAACCTTGAGGTACAGTTGTTGCTAATTTAGATGATGACACCTCCACCTTTATTCCCTATCTAAGCCTGCTGATGGTATAATTATGTGGAAAACAGTGTAGCCTTGCATTGCTGGAGTACTTTCTGCATCTTTAAAGCATGTCGCGGTAATGGCACCGATGTCTGTATTTTTGTACAACGAGGAGAGCTTTTAGGGCATGGAGTTTCTTGTTTTATTTGTTGTATCAGTAGGTTTGTCATTTTGGCATTGCCTAAAAAATGCCCTCAGGGATTGGAAAAAGTCTTAGTCAAAATCCAGAAGTCTGGGTGGGGGCAGATGCATGCCTTCTTTGTCCTTCCAGACTGGCAGATATTGAATCCTCCTTGAATGACAGCAGAAACTAAGCCAGTTGTTAAAGTCAATATTTTTTGTTCATACTGCGGCAAGGAAGGGCCTTCTAATCTCAAAAGTAAATGGACTTGAAGACTATCAAAGGAGGGTCTGATGGCTGGCAGGCATGAAGAGAAAAGTATGTGGAAAAAATAAACCTCATTATCTCATAAAAAGTCCAGTTTTCCTTCTCCTTTGTCACACTACTGGTTTGATAGCATCAGTTATGTCTACAAGAGGAATGCTGTTTAACTTCCATTCATTTCTAAGTTTTAACTGAGTTGGCTTGCTACTATGAAGACTTTTACGCTGAGACTGAGTTGTCTCAAAATCAGTAGTAATGATACTGTCAGGAGATCATATATTTCACTTTCTGCACCATATGCACATAATGGTAATTTTTTTAAATAACTAGAAAACAGCTATGTCCTTTTTTAAATCATATTACAAACCACTAAACACACTTAATGAAGTAGTTTACTCTGTCATTTAAAAAATAGATAAATAAAAGACAGAGACAAAACAAGCCTGGAAACATGACAATAATGTAGCCAGTCAGTGTTACAGCTTACGGTTCTGTTTCTCACTCTGATACATAGTAGGAAAGGGTGAGCATTAGAGACATTATATGATACTGCACTCTGCTATAACCAATGAATGATCCTCAGAGCCAAATCCTTAAGTGGAATTATAAAAGACTGCAGTGGGGTTCAAATGTTCCGTCAAACACAAGTTTGTATTTATTTTTGTAAAGTGATCAGTTGATATGTGAGTGAGGCATTTACTGCGTGTTTATACTGGACCACAACCTCAGTCAGAATTAAGAGTGATGAAGATGAGGTGGTATGTGTGTGTCAATATGAAACACTCTAATAATCATGTGGTGTGGGTGTCTGTGTGTGGACATGCAGTGATATGTGTGTGTGTGTGTGTGTGTGTGTGTGTGTGTGTGTGTGTGTGTGTGTGTGTGTGTGTGTGTGTGTGTGTGTGTGTGTGTGTGTGTGTGTGTGTGTGTGTGTGTGTGTGTGTGTGTGTGTGTGTGTGTGTGTGTGTGTGTAAGCAGAGTTACATTAATTTAATCTAAGTGATATGCTGTTACTTGATCAAAGTTAAACAGTTATTTATTGTCCTAACACTATGGGATCTTACGAAGCTTTGGGATATTTTAATTGTAAGCCAGCATGCTTTTTTGTATGTTCCCTCCTGTCTCATATGTGTGGTGTTCATTACTGGTCAGTCTAAGAGAGCATTATATAAAAGAACAATTGAACAGTATAATACAATTTCAGTAAAAAAAATTACAAAAAGGTTTTGTTTAAGCATTCTATTATATCAGAATATTACAACATTTATTGTTTATGTATAAGAGGGAATGCAATTAGACAACAGAAGTTTTGACATCGAAGATGAGACTAGTTCTCCAGAATATTATTAGCATGTGTTATGTAATACCACAGTTTTCCCAGGAATAAACAATCATATTCATTTTAAAGTTGTTCTGAAGAAGAAGAAGAAGAAAGTCCAGCAATGATTGGTTCTTTTTGTAATTTGATTTTATCAGGTATTTGTATAAGTTTAAATTGTATATGTTATTAGTTTGATGAAGTCTCTGATTGAGATGGAAATGCTTAGTCTGGTGGTCTGTGTGTAATAAACATTTTTCCCAGTGAGATTTATCTTACATTTTTTATTTTTATTTGTGTTAAGTTGTGGGTCAATCTTGTTTATATACACACATGCACACACACACACACACACACACACACACACACACACACACACACACACACACACACACACACACACACACACACCTGCAAAAACTCCCCAACCAATCACACTCACATACATACTCACTAACTGATACATAAACACAAACTTACCCTATCCTCTAACTAAACCCCTACTTTGACCTCCCAGTCAGACACATACTCACACATGCAGACCCACACATGCAAACGCACACACACACACACACACACACACACACACACACACACACACACACACACACACACACACACACACACACACAAACATACCCCCTAACACTACCTGTTTGCTAAACTCCCCAGCACTTACCTATAACCATAACAGATGGACCCAAGCTTGTGGCCATGTTAATGTATGGGCTGTGCGAATATCTTACTTACTGCCAGCATTTCTGAAGGACAGTACATGACTAATAAGCACATTTCTGTCACCAAGAATACCCCATTGGCATTTACCATGACTGCAGAGAGTCCACTGCGATACTGCATGCCTTTGTGCTTAATCACCTTGGTAGGCCTGTCTCTGAATATGGAACAATTACTTTGTACACCTCACAGTAACTTTTTGAATTTAGCCCATTGTCTACAGTAAGGTAATTCAACTTGTTTACCACATAAATAGTAGGAATGATTGCTTCATACAAACCACATCAGTATTGGAAAGGCATAATAATGAGCAGATAACAGAAGGATCAGTTATTCTCATACATAGATAGGCCTCACCCGTAGCAAGCAATTATAACTACTTTGCTGACTAGGTACATGTCTGATGACAATCATAATAATATTAATATAGACAGATGGATAGATAGACAGATAGATTAAATGATGGCCATATTAAAGCACTCCAACTACATTTCATATAAGCATGCAATTGTTAGCCCTAGCTGCATACCCCTTGCCCTGTTATTTCTGAAATATATCTTAGGCCTTTATTAGCTTCTTATTCTTTTAGAGCTGCCCTGAATTGTGATGAGATACCCAAGTGATACTAATTATGACCGTGCTTATTGGCTAGGCAAGTGAACTCTTCATGAACCTTTTTCAACTTGGTTTTATCCAGAGGGTCAAATGCAATATGAGGACGTGTTACTGTAGCCAACAAAACTGAGAGTTTTGGGAAGGTGGGAGAAAAGCATGACACCCAGATAAAACACACTTATACATGTAACTCCACAGACACTAAAATGAGGACATGATTAAACCCCAGATGCCGGGTTATGGGGAGAAAGCCATGATCACCTTCCATTTCTTCATTCAGTAGTAACACCAGTTTCCTGAACATGCATCTGTGCAGTTTATGTGATCACACTCTTTTGTAGCTAACTTATCAGCATTTTCAAAGTGATCAACTGCAAAACTGAAGGCAATTTTGCAGCTCTGAGGGAAAAAAATGGCACATTTAGGATGTGATAAGTAGAACTCCAGTTTCAACCACATTTAAAAGATTATTAAGCATGATTTAGAACAAGTTATTGGCTAATCAGCTATGGTTGTTCCTCTAAGTGTACAGTAATTCCATGGAGAACAGCTGTAACATTATCTGTACCTGTTACAGAAAAAAGGAGCCATTTATCCAGGCAGTTGAGAATCTGTTATCAAGCACTTTTACTATGGAGATACATATTATATGTACACCAAAGCACAAGCAAATCTCCACCATTTGCACAGGGACATAGTCAAGATGTTTGGAACTGTACACTAACTTGTATAGTAACTTCCAGAATGCAGTGCCCAAACAATGCATATTTTAGTGCACTTTTTCAGTATTAAAAAAATCCTGCAATGTCTATGTTAAGCAAAATAATTTAGTGAGTTAGGCATTCTGAAGGGGAAAAATATTTATTTTATTTATTGATTTCACATTTGTTTAAAGTCCAAATGGACACAGTGCTTTTTCAGTGTAGGCCTGGGAAGAAAAGATCCATTTATTAGAAGTACAGAGTTACAGAATGCCAATAAACACATTAGTTTACAAAGTTAGAAATGCTAGCAAACACATTCTAGATTACAGGGATATTTACAAGCAATAGTTGCAGCCATTACTTAACAGTTAGATAAAAATGATGAATAATATTTGCTTGGGGACATTCACATCACATATACATAATGCTGGAACTCACTATTATTTAGTAGTGGGCAATTACATCACACAACATCCTTGAGTATATACAATTTAGAGAGCTGGAGGATTCGTTTTATGCAGAAGTATTTGAATATAGGTATAATAAATCACAGAAATAGTAATATTTGGTTAATGCGTCTGAGATTTGGACCTATTGGGATAGTTACAAGAGCAAAGCCAAGTGTCTTTTAAGTGTGGTTTTTAGTAGGATTTTAAATTGTAACATGGAGCAGTTGGTAGTTATTGGGGTAGGAGTTTGTTCCATATTTTCAGAATGTAGTTGTTGAAGAAGAGGGATTCCCCTGTTGAGTTATTGTCTTTTGTAACATCTAGGAGGAGTTTGCTATTAGAGCGAAGGGCTCTAGAGGAGAAGTATGGTGATATAAGGTTTTGGAGAGCAGGGGTTTCATCTGGTTGTTGGAGTATTTTGTAGGGAAATGTTAATTGATTGAAGTGTAGTAGTTGAAGAAATTCTAGCCAGTTTCGCTGCTTTAGTGATGCACAGTGATGAGCCCTGTATGAGGCATCTGTAGCAAATTTGGCTATTTTATTGTAACAAGATTCCAATTTGGAAAGATCAGTTTTGTGGAAGTTGGTTAGAATAGGGAAGGCATATAAGAGAGTTGCCAGGAGGTGTGTGTGACTAGTGGTAGCTTTTGTGTTACCTCTCAGAAATTGCTTATTTCTGTATAAAAGACCTAGTTTCTTGTGGACCTTTTTAATGGTTTGAGCTATGTGAATATTAGGTTTTAAATTATTGTTGATTTCTACTCCTAGCAGTTTGGTGTGAGTCATTGGGGCAATAATAGTTTTATTTTTGGACTGGATATAAAAAGACTGGGAAGGTGAGGGAGTGGAGCTTTGTTTTGTTTTGTTGGGGTTTAGTATGAGTTGGGAGTTAATGAGCCAGGTATCTACAGATAGAAGAGAATCTTGGTATATGGTGTGAAGGTCTTGTAGGGAGGAGGCTGCGCATATCAGAGTAGAGTTGTCTGCATATTGTATCACTGATGTATGAAGCGTGGAGGTGTAGAGCTGGTTGGTGGAGAGAGAGAATAGTAGATGCCCAAGGATGGATCCTTGTGAAGCCCCTCTAGAAACTGGGAGACGTGGGGAGAGCTGGTGCTGCCACTGGAAGGCTTTCTGTCATCCTGATAGGTAGCTTTGGAACCAGGATAGAGATGAGTTACTAAGGTTAAGGGAGGAGAGAACCTCAATGATTTACCATATTAAAGGCTTTGCACAAGTCTAAACATATGGCAGATACAAATTGCCCATTATTTCTATGGTGGTTCACTGTGTTGGTGAAGGCCATGAGGGCTGTAGCTGTGTTGAGTGTTTGATACAAGTATGTGTGTGTGTAGGAAGTCCATGAATTGTGAATGCACAACCCTCTCTAAGATTTTGGAGAAGGGTGACAGAATAGCTATTGGGCAATAGTTGGTAAACTCGGTGGAATTCTGTCCCTTGTGAAAAGGAATGATGTGGGAGACCTTCCATATGGGAGGAACTAGATATTCTGATATTGATCTATTTATGAGTATGGTTACTGGGTACACTATTGCTTCTGCTGCAATTTGTAGAATATCTGCTGGGAGGTTATCTGCAGCTCGAGCAGTAAGTTTAATTTTTTTAGTAGTCTTTTTATGGTATTAACAGATACAGGGTGTAGTGTAACTTGGTTGGGGCCACTCTGGCAGTTGGAGATGTGTTGTAGTAGGAAAGGAGCAGAGGTATTAGGAATGTTTTGAGAGACAACTAGGGCTTGGATAGTTTCTGTAAAGTATCTATTGAATTGGGATGCTATGTTGTCAGAGCTAGTGGTTGATTTTGGGGTTGGAGTGGCTTCCTTCCCTTGTTGAAGTATATTGTTGATTGCAGCCCAGAACTTTTGAGGGCAACTGTGGTGTTCACTATGAATATTGTGATAATAGTTGATTTTATCTAATTTTACTAGTTTTTTGGTTTTATTTTGGAGTTCTAAAAATGTTTGTTTTGCAGTTTGGGTTTTATTTTTGTGAAAGTGATCCCAGGCCTTGTCCCTAGCCTTGAGTAGGGATCTGCACTTCTTGCTTAGCAGGGAGCATAGCTTGTTTTTACTCTAATATTCTTAGGGGGTTGCATGACGATTTAATATATCTAGGAAAGAGGAGTTGAAGGATTTAACAACTTCTTCTAGGGGTAATAGTATAAGTGGTTCTCAGCTGCAGCTTTTTAGAGTGGACATGAAACTAGTTGGGTTGAAGTGTTTTTTATTCCTGATTAACTGGTAGGTGGGCTGGTTGGTTTGGTGCATATGGGTTCACAACAGGAAGGTTGGTTGATGGTCACTCAGTCTATCAGGAAGACAACCTGATTGTGATGCTATGGTGGAGTTGTTAACCAAAATCCAGTCAAGAATAGACTGTTGTTTGGAAGATTTGTCAGTTCTAGTATGAGATGTGATGAGTTGGGAGAAACCATGGAGGTTTATGTGGGATAATGGGTTCAGAGAAGAGCACGTTAACCAGTCTATGTTGAAGTCCTCCATCAGGATTTTTTCCTGAGGGAGGGACTTTGAGACCCAGTGAAATAAGTGTTCTACTGTGGGAATATTATTACCTGGCGGAATATAGCCACAAATGAACAATGGAAATGTGACAGTTTTGATATATAATCTAGAATATCTCATTTTGCAAAATAAATAAACAGTTGTAAAAAGAGAAAGAGAGAAAAGCATCTCTCAGATGACTGGAGAATAAGCATACTAGTGCCAGTATACAAGAACAAAGGGGAGATCCACAACTGTGGGCAGTACAGAGAGGTATCAAATTCCAGATATACTACATGAAAGTTCTGGAGGGGGTGAGTGATAAATGAATATGCACAGTAGTAAAAATTAAGATCAGAGATTAGCAGTTCAGATTCAGACAGTTGAGAAGCAGCAAGCGATAAGGAAAGACTTCAAATGTTGATTCCTTGACTTGAAGAGAGCATATGTCAAGATTCTAAAAAAGCTGACTTGGGCAGTTCTGTGGTGGTTCAATGTCCCAGAAACATTGGTAGACTCATTGTAGACAATGTACAAGAGACCAATGACTTAAATATGAAGAATGTCTGATCTCACAGAGGGGTTCCCAGTGGGAGTGGATGTACAATGGAGATCAGCTCGAAGCTTACCGCTCTTCATATTGGTGAAGGACTAAATTAGCAAACAAGTCAGAGGGTACAGATCAACAAAACTGCTATATGCAGATGATGGTATTACAGGCAGACTCTAAGCAAGAACTTCAGCAATGGATATGGGAATGCAATACAAAATTGAAGGCACATGGTCTGAAACTAGGTACAGATAAAACAGTGGTAATGGCAGCAAATCAGAAGAAGCTGAAGACAGAGACAGAAATGGAACAACTTCAAGTATCTGGGTGGAGTAGTTAAGGAGAAGGGAAGTCTGAATGAGGAGGTCAAAGCAAGAATCAGAGGGGCCAAGTGGAACAGAGTGTCAGAGGTAGAACATGACAGAAGAATGACAAAGAAGCTAAAAAGTAAGGTGTACAAAAACTTTAGCATGACCAATACTACTGTTCCATACAGAAACTTAGGCAGTAAAGGCAGAGCAGTTGAGGAAGGTAATGTGATGGAGATGAAGTGCCTGAGACAGGTGGTAGGATGTATACTGTGGGACAGATGAAGAAATGAGGACAGCAGAGCAAAACCAAAGGTGCTCTATTTGTTTAAAAGGTAAAATGGAATAGATTACAGTGGTTCAGGCACATCTTCAGAAACGCAGAAGACAATCTGGTGAAAAAGATTTGGAACAGCCAAGAAGAAAGCAAGAGGAAATGAGGGCATTCAGCAAATAAGTGGATGGATTATGTGACAGAAGGCCTGTAACAGTCAGGCATTAATATCGAAGAAGGTAGGAGAGTTGCATTAACTCAACAGAGATGGCAACAGTTGACACAACAACTTCAGCCGATGTAGAAAATGGGGGAAAGGGGGTGAAGATGTGAAAAGAGCATTGCATCTGCAAGGCATTTAATTTCTTTGTTGTTCTTTAAAAAAAGAAAGAAGAATCTATTCATCATTTAAAATAAACAGTTTTCTTAATTATAATTATGAAATTGAGCAAGCCGGAACTCACATTAATGCAGGAATCCACAACATTTTCAATGCATAGTTGTGTCATTCAATAATATCATATTCTGAGTCATTATTTGATACATCTGAACACAAAGTATAAAATGAATGCATTCTCTAATTTTGGTAAATGTATATGTTTATGTTCCACTTTGGTGTCTGTACTGAATAACATCAAACCTAATCATAAGAAACGAAGTATTAAATTTGTACACTTTTTTCAAATGCTATGCTGGTAAATTTGTGAAATATTTATTACTACTCAGCACCATTCCTGAAAACACTTATATATTTATGAGCGTTCATTAAAAGCTTTATGTCATTTTCTGGAAAACAGTTTTGCTACAGGTTACCAAGCCCATTAAAAATAATATCCTGACACAGATTCACACTTTATACCTATACATATAAGCTGACTTGAAAAAACAGCATGTCATTAATAATTAGAAGAAATAACTATTGGATGTAAAAAAAATGCACCACTACATATTGTATAACATAAGAACCTAATATACTTTAAAAATTATTTTTAGATTTTAAGTGATCAGATTATATAATTAGTCTTAGTTGATGAAATGTGTGCATGTCAAAATGTATTGATCTACTACCAAAGACAATGGAAAAATATTCTTTCTTATATAAAAATGCTTCTTTTTCTTACCTTACTGCATTAATGATTTCATGTAACAGTGAATACTGTTTGTATGATGTATCAGCATCAGCTAGTGAATAAACATTTAAACGTTGTTAGAAATATAAGCTGGTGGTGTGTTTTTAACCTGACTTTAAAACAGTTAATCATGATCTAAACTAATAAGACTTAACTTTGAAGAAAATATTATTTCATGGTTCTCAAATTACTTAAAGAGTAGATCCTTTCAGGTGTTTGCTAATAACACCCTTTCCAGCACTGGAAATTCTGTGCCCTCTGTTGTTCAATGTATTCATGAATGAACTCACACTACACCATACTAGTGTTAAATTAGTTATATATGCAGATGACATCCTCCTTATAAAATGCAGCAAAACAGCAGACAACCTGCAGTCAAATCTTTAAGAAAAAATGTTTCAGCTATGTACATGGGACAATAATAACAAATACTTGATTAATACCAATAAAACAATATCATGTTGTTCTCCACTCCTCATAAACTTCCGTCTCTAAAAGAAATTTTTCTGAAGGATAACAATAATACTTCCAGTTCTCAATGTAATCAAAGGAAAGTATCTTGGAATAACCTTTGATCTAGCCATAAACTTTAACACTCACGCAGATTTAACCACCAATAAAGGAAAAGCGCAGCTAACATGGGGGAAGAGGCCAGCTGTCCCGGGTGTAGTGTTGGGGGGCATGATCAGCTGATCCTGATCTTTCTTTAATGCAATACAGACTTTTAAAAGCCAGTATTGCATTTGAAGTCAAACCTGAGGCACTGTAGTACTCCATATATGGTCTAAATGGTAGCAAGCAATTTCTACAGTTTAAAAGGGAAAAAAAAATTTTTTTTATCAAAACCTCACAGATATAGTGCTCAATGCAGGTAGGTTATAAACTGTAGCAACTGCTTTATATAGCTGTTGCAAGCAGTTTGCTACAGTTTAAAAGAAGAAATTATTTTATTTAATAAAATATATTGAAGGAGGGTTGGGGGCAGGCACAGAAATGGGACCTGAATGGCTGGGGTTGGGGGGAGGGTGTCATTTATTTATTTATTTATTTATGTATTTATGTATTTATTTAACATTTGTTGACCGGGCTAGTCTAACTGGATATATGTCCATTTTCAGTTGAGGCCTGGGGAGATAAGCTCCAATAACACAATTATAAAAATTTTGGTACAGTACAACATTTTAACAGATGATAGTTCAATACCTTACTATTTAACAAACGTAACACATAACATTAAAAAATATACATTAGAATGATGTTCCTATATACATTAGCTTAATTTACAAGATCATGCTCTCTTTGGTTATCAAGGAAACTGGACTTAGTACAAAAGAGTAATAGGTAAGCAGTGCCCAGTAATAAAAAAGAGTGAGTTAGTCAGGGCTAGTACAGGGGCATAACCAATGTGTTCTAAGGTATAATCTCAGTTTATATTTGAAAAGTGATATTGAGGACAGTGATGAAAATTCACTGGGAAGTAGGTCCCCATTTTTCCCAACAGTGTTAGAGAACAGAGAGTCTTCAGCCATGTTGATGGATTTACTTATGCAAACAAGTATTTTATTTGATAAACATAAGTTTTTAAGATTTTTATAGGGGGTAATGAGGTTAGAAAGTATTGGAGTATTAGTAGGTTGGTAAAGAGTCTTGCTGGCATGAAATTGAAGCTGATTTTGTAGCTCTAGCCATACTAGCTGCTTTAGATTATGACAGTGATGGGTTCTAAATGGCAAATCTGGCAATATTATTGTAGGAGTTTTCCAGTTTGTTGAGGTTGTTTTTTTACAGATTAGTATATATTGACAAGGCATAGAGGATTGTAGAGATTAGATGAGTGTGGACAATAGTAGTTCTAGCTAATGGAGTAAGGAAGGGTTTGATCCTATAGAGGGAGCTCAGTTTTCTATTGACTGTTTTACTGTATTGTTAATATGAGTGTCAAAGTTAAGGTTGTTGTCTATTGTTATTCCTAAGAGTTTGATGGTTGGGACAGGAGATATGAGAGTGCCATTATTAGATATGACTGTGAAATCTACTGGGGAGGACTTCTGGGTAGGAGTGAAGAGCAAGAGTTTTTTGGGGGGGGTTCAAGAGGAGGCAGCACTATAGAAACCATTATTCAACTGTATTAAATGCCTTTTGGGTTAGGGACTGTAGTTCAGATGGAGAAGTGGCTGAGCATATTAATGTGGAATCATCTGTGTATTGTATAGAGGTAGCTTGAGAAATTGCTGAGTGTAGGTCATTAATAAAAATGGAAGATAGAAGCGGACCTAATATGGAGCCTTGAGGGACACCAAGGGTAATGGGGAGGTGGGTAGATAGATTATAATCCCATAGCACAGTCTGCTGTCTATTATCTAAGTAAGATTGGAACCATTGTATAGCCAGTGCATCTAGTGAAAGGGATTAGAGGATATTTATAAGTAGCTGGTGGTTTACCATATCAAAAGCTTTAGAAAGATCGATAAAGAGTGCAGAGGAAAGAATGTTGATGTTACGGTTTTTGTTAAGGCAGTCAGAAAAGGATATGAGGGCAGTGATGGTACTGTGGAATGGTCTAAAACCATGTTGACAATTAGCAAGTAAGTTGTTTTGGATTAGATGGTATAATAGTTGACTATGGATGCATTTTTCCATTATTTTTCCAAAGGAGAAAATAAGGCTATGGGGCGGTAGTTTGAAAATTCATTAGAGTTACCACCTTTATGTAGGATAATGTGAGAGATTTTCCAGATAGTTGGGATGGTTCCTTCATTTATGGTTCTGTTAATCAGAATGGAAATGGGATAGGCTATGGCTTTAGCTGCTTTTTGCAGATATTCTGCAGGTAGTTGGTCAGCTGAGGCAGTGGTTGGTTTTAGTTTTTGGAGAAGGGTGCAAATGAGGGATGTTGAAAGTGGTTGCAATTGAAATGAAGGGAGTGAGCTAGTAATGGAGATTGGCAGAGTCGAGCTATCAGGTGATAGCTGATTGGCAAGGGATTGGATGGCCTCCTCATGCATCTGGCCATCTGGTTAGTGTGCCAGTAGAAGGAACATCCATGTTTTTTTTTTGCTCTTCACTTGAAGAGCTGATGGGGTGGAGTGCTGGTTGAACAAGCTACACATGTACTTTAAAGTGCTATTACAGCTTAAAATCTGCTGCAGAACCTCCCACCTATTTACTCCCACTGTCAGCACACCTATTGTTAGAAATGTCCTGTTTCCAAGCTAGAATACAGCTTCCCAATTATACTGTATGTCTCCATTTCTACTACTTACATACTTCAAACAATTGAAAATAAAACCTGCAGGTTTGCACTACTAGACTCATGCCTTGTTCTGTAGAAATTCAGTGACTGCCTAATCCAGATGTGCATCATGCCTTGTTCTGTAGAAATTCAATGACTGACTAATCCAGATGTGCCACTCTCCTTCTTGGTTGTCTCCTTTTCAAAATCCTAAAAATCAGCTTGCTGCCAATCTTTGAAGCTCAAACTATTTATTAGAGAGCCAAAGTACTCTCTTAGACATACCCAAGAGGACACCAATACTTTTATGAGACCTCCTTCCAAATGGTTACTGATGAACAAGCCTACTGAATAATGGAACCAGCAACCTGGTGCCACCTGCTTACTGAAATTCAAAAACCTTCAATCTTTCTCAGAATTTAACAGAACTTGCTGGAGAGACAGATTCTTATCCCAAATGATTATCTCTTCTATGGAATAAACTTCCCATCTTGGTAAAACAAAGCCCATCCCCTCACTCTCTTCAAAAAGCATTTGGATAACTACATGAGAAACCATACATTCACTCCTAGGGTACTGCCCATGTCCCTTATGGACAGTGGTAGTCTGTAAAATGACTTAGGACTACAACACCCACAGACCTACTACTCTGATACTACCCCATCTCATATCTGGGGAGTTAAGAAATAATATTGTCATATCCGGGGTAGTTTTGGCCTAGCCTGTAAAGGCTGTTGTGCCATTAGCCTAGTAATCACCTATGGACCTATGAAACTAAAAGACACATTTGACAGTCCAGTATAATATTTCTCCAACTATAATCTCAGCTCAGGACTTTTCAAGTGGTCATGTCTCACATTATTTGTGATAATCTAAGCTGCATTTGAACATTCTGATACACAAAATAGATAAGTTTTCTGGGCTCTTAAAAGATTTGTGTTGTCATCCTCAGCGGCACTTTTATTTCACCCATGCAATGTCTTGTCTACCTGAATGCCTCAATACCCATTTTATATTTGAATTCATACAATTACTGTACTCAGAGCAGTAACAAAACATTACAACCTTCCTGCATCAACCTTGATGAGACATCACTAAGACCACTGAACAAATGAGGGGATTGCATTTTAGAACAAAGCAATCCCCTCATTAAGTAATGCTCCTTAAAATATACACGAGTCACAGGCAATATATAAAAGAAACAAACAGGCTATAGACTTTAAGTTTATTTATCACTACATAATTCCACAGGAATGCTGAAACATTCAGGTGCCTATACTTCCTCGGGGAATATATTCAAAGATAAATTCCCTTCCTTTTATGCACAAAGTAAGACATAGACATCATAGTCATGCATAATATGAAGAAGCTGCTCACAGCTAACATTTCTGATTCATTTTTCTTATTTAAAAAGGCATCAAAAACATGAAAGTAGAAAAATATAGAATGCTGCAGTGCAGTTAATACCTTAGTCCAATGAACAATGAAAAATTCTTATAAATGAATGGTCATTGAAGAATGTATTTGATTAGATTTTGCTGCAGTATCTGTCAGCAATTACTTAATCCTTGCAATACAGATGTTTTTGCATGTATGTATTTATTTTATTGTATTTTTATATTTTTAGCAGGTAAGTGGACTGTGCATAGGTCCATGTTTCAGTTATAACATTGTTAGATAAATTAGAATAAACAAAACATGCATAAATACATAATGATATACAAAAGGTGGAAAAAATTTACAACAATAGAAAAATATTCACAGGGCAAGTAATACAGCAGAAAATAACACTGCTCCAAAAAAAAATAAATATATATATATATATGTGTGTGTGTGTGTGTGTGTGTGTGTGTGTGTGTGTGTGTGTGTGTGTGTGTGTGTGTGTGTGTGTGTGTGTGTGTGTGCGTGTGTGTGTGTGCTCATTCAAAACAGACATCCAAAAGTGAGAATACATAAAGACCGGTATGTAACAAAGCCAAAACATTTGCAATGTTGTTGAGGTCAAAGCTTGGGACTGAATTCTGGGTGGGAAGCTGGGAAATGGTATATGTAAGTGAATTTCATATTCTGGGACTCAGGTAGAAGACAGCTCTGTAAGTGCATTTGATAAAAGAATATAAGATAGTAAATCTCATGTGGGGTCAGATGATTTAAGTAGTGTATTGTGTTGTTTTCTAAAAAATGAGTTTTGCAAGGATTTGCAGTGCTCCATTTAAAGAACCTTATATTTTATATATAAGGTATAATAAGATGAACACTTGTTAAATTAATTGGAAGCTAACCTGACTGCTTGATAGCAAAGCAGTACTAAAGCCTAATTGTGCATCAGCAAAGGGCAGCAAGTGGAATTTTGCAGTGCCTAGAGCATATATAAGCTTTTTGTGGATGTGGTGCCAATGACAAGAAGGAAGTATTGCAGAAGAGGAATAAAAAAACTTTGCTAACTAAGTCAGCCTTGTTTAGTTGCAAAATTGCTTGTGCTATTTTACGTATAAACCAAAGCTATTATTTTATTCTCTACCTTACAGATGTGGTAAGGAAGATAAGATCAAACCAAATTCAAAGATATTTTGTAAACTCTGAACAACTTTTAGAGGATCCCCACCTGAACCACTGATAGTTTATTTGTCCTTGCATAAGCTAAAGCTACTTATGAGTCCCAAAAAACATAGCATTTGTTTTATTGAAGTTAACACTGGGATTTCTTCCTCACATGTCTTACAGAAAAGAACCAGAGTAAAGGTTAGTAAGATACAAACTGATGACAGAATCCCTGTTGCTTCTGACTAGGTAGTTGATACATAATCATAATGTCAAACATAAATCATTAACAGCATGGTGGACAGACTCAGCGAAGGTGAGTGTTACATGCTCCATACTTTATTCCTTTTCTCCAACTGTGTGCGATCTTGATAGCTTGGGGGAGTAAGGGGCTTGCCCTCTTGTCAGGGGAGAGCAAGGGCTTGCTCCATTTCAAAAATGCAGTGTGTGTTTTATCAGCCTTGAGAGTGTTGAAGTTTTGATTACTGACTTGCAAATGTTTTAGATCTTTTGGGTTTGAATAATCACATGTCTGTTTAACAAGATGTGATTATTCAGATCTAAGACTGTCCACCGAACACACTTTTGCAAAAGTGCATTTATCGAAAATGCACTTTCGCAAAAAAAAAAAAAAACAACCAACCCAAAATACTAAAAAATAAAATACTACTCACATTTATGCAGGGGGGCAAGCCACCCTGCACCCACACCCCCCTACTTTAATGTTCTCACTCCGAGATTGCACTACAGTGGGGAAAGGGGGAACATTCCCTTCTCCCCACTGTACCGCGATCTAAGCAACAGTTTGTTTAGCTGTACAATCTACACCACATCCGATGTACAACTAAACCTGCATGCACACAACTGTTTGCTTACTTACCTTCTGACGAAACTGCATTTTCGATAAATGCACTTTCGCGAAAGTGTGTTCAGTGGTTTACGTTTCGGTGAAATGTGTGTTCAATAGACAGTCCTAGATCTGATTATTCACAGTGGAACTGGTGTGACACAACTACACAACTCCCAGATGACAATATCATCACCATATAGGATGATATTAATGACCCTGAGATGACACCAGAGTTGATAAAGATGGAAAGTATCAAAAGTCTAAGGGCTGAGCCTTAAGGAATTCCTAACAAATAGTAATAAGAAGAGATGCTGAATATGGTACAAAAAGATTTCAAACAATCTGCTGTGCATATATTCCAAGAAATATTTTAGGGCAATTTGACTGAGATCATAGAGTAAAACATTCCTTCAGAAGAAGGAACTGACCACCAAGGTCAAAAGTGTTGAATAGGCAAATGTATGTATCTTTAGTAAGGATTCTAGTGACATTTGCCTGATAATGTGCATCTGTTAGAAAGATAAATGCTATAGTGGTGCCACACCTTTTTTTAAATCCGTGTTAAAGACTCATTTATATGTGGCAAGCTAAAATGTGGGCCTGCAGGTGAGAGACTGATAACTTTGAGAAGAAAAAACATAAGTACAATAATTCAAATGGGGTATGATTCTAAATAACACTTCAGTATGGGTAAACACAGCTTTAAAGGTTCATAGGTAAGTACTAGGCTAGCTGCCCTTGCAGGTCATTTTAAGCCTAGCCAGTTTCTCTTTTTATGCTTGGATTAGCCTAATTGAATTGAATTAGCCTAATGCATTTGGTTAAAGATTGGCCTTACCCATCCCATGGTCACTTATTATATTTTGCCCCTAATGAGAATAACTGGGATCATGCCAGATATAATTGAGGAGACCCATGCATGAGATAAAACATTTAGATGATGCCACTGTCCATTAGTAGTATAGGGGGCAGTCAGAGGGTAAACTTTCTATTTCCCATCCATAGATCCAAGCTGTGCTTGAATAGGGACAGGGATAAACTTAGATTTATGTTGATGGGAGGTCTATTCCAGAGCAGCAGTATCCACTGCAGGATTTACCTGTCCTTACAAACTTCTTTTGATGTTGCAGAAGAGGTTTAGATCTCTTGATCAAGTATCTCTCTCTCTCTCTGATGCCATTTAACTTGCTGATGTGCAGTAAATCCATCATTACTGGGTTGTGTTGGTGGATGCACTGCATGCCAGGTACAGGTCATCTCATAGCAGTCTATAGGATACTGAGTATAGTGACAAGGCTTTAAGTCGGGCCCTGTAGGACATGTTGTTTAGGCCTTGTAGCCTTTTAGTAAGGTATCTCTGTGGGCATTTCAGTTTTTGCATGTGTCTGGTCAGATATTTGCCAAAGGGGGCATTATATTCAATGACTAGCCTAATGAGGGCTGAGTAAAGAGGAACAATGACATTCCTAGATCTAGACACAGTCCCTTGATTTATCATCTGAGTAATACAGAAGGGCTTTCTTACAACAATGGAAATATGTTGGTTAAAAGTTGGGTCACTGTGTACATAAGTTCCCAAATCCTGAGCGACTGGGTCAACTCGTAGGGGTGTTTTGTAAATATGGTATTTCCCTGTAGTACATCCATTAGCAGAGGATACAATAATACATATTTTGTCATTTAATTTCAGTCCATTATTTTGGTACCAGTTATTTATTTGGGGCAAACCTTCCTACAGGACCGCTAAGTCATTCAGGGATTCAGTAGCTGCTCCTAGCATGCAGTCATCTGCAAACTTAATCAGTAGAATCCCTTTGGTATTCACATTTACTTCAGAAAATAGATGCCAAACAGGAAAGGTCCCAGCATAGAACCTTCAGAGACTCCACTAGTGACTGACTGGTCTTTTTGTGGAGGTAACTTCCCCTATTTGAATTTCCTACATCCTATTTGTGAGCCAGTTTGCATTACAGCTGGTGAAATAGGGGGTTTATTTCCAGCTTATTTTAGGTTTCTACCATGACTGATCGGAGAATTGTGTCAAAAACTTTGGCCAGGTTGAGGTATGTGGTATATATTGTTTTGCCTTTGTCCATTACTTTGGTGTCCTTTTCAAAAAAAATCTAATTATGAAGAGAGAGGGGTAAAGTTAGAGATACATTTATCAGCCTCAGTGTGGGTAACATTGTTCACAATCAGCTCAGTACTTTGCTGCATTGTACATTTGAGATTACGAACATAACTAAAAAGTGCCAAGTGATTGTCTTTGGCTTGGGTAGATATTTTAGCCTCAAAAGTTGGCTTTGGTGTATTTTATTTTATTAAGCTCCTGAGTTGTTTGTTTAATTCAGTGATAAAACTTTGGGAATTACTCTTGTTACTTTTAGTCAAAATTATTTTCCTTTTATTATAACACTTGTTGATATTATGGTTACACCACATGGGTTAGTTTCTGGGGTTCACCCTGCATTTGTTCCCACAGGGTATAGCTGCATCTGTGCAGCTGTTTACATGTTGGTATAGTGTGTGGTCTGTGTTTCTGTGTATTCAGTGGAGTTAGCTTGGTCTGGTGGGGATTTGAAGCTTGACAATGTATCACTTAGGAGTGGGTAGTTTGTCTTAAAGAAATCTGTAAAGGCACCTTGGGTGGAAGGGATCTCTGGTTTCAGTTTTATTTCAAAGGAGACTGCTTCATGTTCAGAAATATTAAGTAAATAAGATACACAAGGGTAGAGCAAGATGCCTCCATATTAGTAAGGATAAGATCCAAGATGTTGTTCCCCCTAGTGGGTACTCTGACTAACTGTTTCAGGGCATTTGTATTGACAAAGTCCAGGAATCTCTATGCTTGTGCACTAGTGGTGGTGTAGATTTCACAGGCTATAGTTGCATAGCTTAGATCACCTAGGAAAATGGTATTGGGTTTTATAATCAGTGATTCTAGTTCCTGCAGATGGGCATTGGGACTTTCTAGTGTCATAGAGGGAAGTTCTATAGCTAGTTAATAAATGGTACGGGACCTTTATGATGATTATTTGTACATGGAGAAGCTCTTGTGCACCATGCTGCTTTATCAGCCTTGGCATGAGTCTCTTCTCGATGTAGATTGAGAAAGCTCCATCTTTTTTCCTTTCCTTCACAGTAGCTGATCATAACATGTGGAAGATGTTACAGCCCTGCACAGTTGGAGTGATTTCTGCTATTTTAAACCATGTCACAGTCACTACACAGATGCCAATGTCCTCCAGGGTAAGAAGGGCTTGTAGGGAGTGGAGTTTCTTGTTTTGGCTCCTAGCATTGATCAACAATACCTTCATATTTCCATTTACTTGTTTCATTATGTTGATAGGTTTACCGGGCAGACATTGCCTAAAAAAGTCACTATGGGGTGGACAATGTCTTTCCCAGTAATCAAAACCTAGAGGAGACAGGTGCAGGATAACCCAGAGAAGTAGTGTGATCTGTTGATCATCTCCTTGCAGGTTGACAAATATTTGACCCCCCCTTTAATGGCAACAATCACTAAGCAAATTGTTTGAAGTGAGTTATTTTTTGCTCATATTGGAGAATGCAGAATGCTGCTTATTGCTAAGCTCACACCTGCATTACACGCATAGTCTGATAGCTCCATCATGTCTCTCTTCATATAATCCAAGGAGTTACACCTCAAGTCATTGACACCAGCATGAACCATGACAGAACCATACTGGTACTTGTTATGGAAGGACTTGAGTGCAAGCAAAATCTGACAGAACCTGGCATCAGACATGTAACTAACAGGCACATCTGTATGCCTTACAATGGGATCACCTATAACAAGAATGTTTGACTGGGTTGATGCCTGCCTTATAGACTCAGCATCTGTGACTTTGTGACTCCTTGTGCTATGTGAGGAAGTAGGCTCAACTTACTGAGTGTACTTTATGCTTGTGTTGTGTTTTAGAGGTCTTTAAGATTTAGGCAGGTTAATCTTTCAAACCTCAGCATATGATGGATTATGTGTATTGTGATGGACTTGGAGAGGTGTGATATGTGGTGTACTGCTGAATAATTCTGTGCCTAAGTTTACTGTTTGTGAGATTTTTACTTCCAAAGGTATTATATATGTACATCTCTCACATACTTTATTATGTTGTTGGAGTAATAGATAATCTTCAAACAGCATGAGGCAATTCTTACAGTGTCTTAAGATACCCATCTCAGTCTGGCTGAATATGGAAGTTGTGGGAAGTGCTGGTCCATGATGCTTCTCAACTGTCCAGATTTTCACAAAATCTTCAGATTTTTGTCTCATACGTTTGGTCTGTTCCTCATAAACTTTGTGATTTTCTGGCAAATCACTGAGAACTGAAGTCACTATGTAATGACAAACATTTGAGTTTCAAACTTCATATCCTTCAGAAAAATGTATGCTAACACAAATCCTGTTATTCTAACAACTTTCTGAGTACAATATTTAAAAGCTGTTCCTATTTTTGGGCCTTTGTCCCCCTGTTATTTTAGCCTTTGCCCAGATGTTTTTGCTGTAACAGATTGAGAGGTATGGGGATGCAGCAGTAACTATAACTGCTTGGAATTCAGTTTTAGAATAATGTTTGGGTGGACTTGAGCATTTAAAGTTCTATACAAAACAAAGAGCCTGGAAACCTTCTACTGCCACGAGCAAGAACCAGTAAACTAATTACAGTAAAAAAAAAATACTAATTCAATACTAAAATCATTGCAAGCCATATCAATACACTCAATATTAAGCAAATGTATCAAAGGTATTTTAACCTGTTGAGTATTTTAAGGGAGAGACTTTACAAAATGTTACTTATGCATTTATTGTCAACAGCCAGTAAACGAGGAGAGAAAGAGAATGATGTTGTCAAATTACCATAAGGGGCAGGCAACAACAGATACATCAGGTTTAAGAACACAACTACAACAGGGTGGGTGAGTGAGAAAAACAATTACAGCCTTAGCTTTGAGCTTACTGACCTGGAACTGTCTTAATGCAAAGACTAGTCCTGAACTAGCCTGACATATACTCAGTACATGAGAATGAAACTAGTGTTTAATACCAGCAGTTAGACCACTTACACAGCAAAATTCAGTGCACCTACATACTGTAATTTCTAATATAGACTCAAAGACCTTAGCTAAAGCAGATACAGACTGTTAAAATGAATTTAAAATCAGATTAAGAAATGAAAAGAATTTCCAAAGCTGCTGTTTGCTGTGATCTTTTAAATTACTGTTGCATTTTAATAGATCCATCACATAGAGAATGAAAAATAAGTGCTTTAATTTCTTGATGCAATTTTTTAACAGTCTGTATCTGTTTTAGATAAATGTATGCATAACGATATGCAGAAACATAGATCACCAGACTACACTAGCATGTAAACAGCTGCATAGATGCAGCTGTACCCCATAGGAATAAGTGCAAGGCAAACCCCAGATACAAATCCACAAATTATAATAAAAGGAAAAGAATTTTGATCAAAATTAGAAAGAGTAATTACCAGAATGTTAGAGCACTTGTCACCAAAATAAACAAACAACTCAGGAATTTTAGAAAATCCACCAAGGCCAAGTTTGAGGCTAAAATAGCTACCCAAGTCGAGGATAATCACAAGGCATTTTTACATTACATTCATAATTTCAAAAGCACAACACAGCAATGAGCTGAGCTGATTGTGAATGATATTATCTATACTGAGGCTGAAGATATAGTGAACCCACCAGCCAATAAATTTAGCTCTAACTTTACCCCTCTCTCCCTTCTGTGTGTTTTTCAAAATATACCTGAAACTGGCTCACCTCCAGCTGTCCCTCAAAACCAAGTCCTTGAGGTGCTACCAGAGCTAAAAATACTGCATTGATGGGTCCTGACAATATTCCTGGATGCATATTAAATAGCATGAAGCACAATTTAGCCACACCCTTAACAACACTGTTCATTCTCAGTCACATAAGGTTTTGTACCAAGCAAATGGAGAACAGCTGCAGTCATTCCCCTGCATAAGGGAGGACCTTCCACAGACCCAAGCAATTACACACCCATAAGTCTGACCAGCCTCATATGCAACATCATGGAAAGACTTCTCAATGAACTAATCAATCAGAACATAAGGAGCCTCCAAACACTGGACCCATCTTAGTTTTGATTTGCAAAGGGCAGGTCATACTTACTCAGCCTGATGGAATTTTTGAAAAGTTCACCAAAGTAATTGATTAAATACATGCTGCATACTTTGACCTGGACAAAGCTTTTTACATAATTCCCCTCCAAGTCATAGTGAAAAAGCTAAATAAACTGAGAATAAACCCCTATGCCACCTGTTGGGTTTCCAGATGGCTCACACAAGGGTGCAGGAAATCAAAATAGGGGAAGTTATCTCCACAAAGAGACCAATCATTAGTGGATTCTCCCAGGGTTCTGTGCTGGAACCTCTCCTGTTTGGCATATATTTTTCTGAAGTAAAAGCCAATACCAAAGAGCTCTGGCTGACAAAGTGTGCAGATGACTACAAGCTAAGGGCAGTCATTGTATACCCAAAGGAATTAGCCATCCTGAAGGAAGGTTTGTCTCAGATAAATAAATGGTGCCAAAATCCTGGACGGAAACTAAAGGATGCATTATTGCATCCTTTTGGAAGTTGTCTATCCCAGGAAACCACCAGATTAACAATGCAACCCTAAGAGTTGACTCAGTTGTTCGGGATTTGGGAACTTATGTGAGCAATGACCTAACTTTGAACAACATGTGTCATTTGCTGTAAGAAAGTCCTTCTATATTACAAAGCTTATAAACAAAGGGATTGCTTAAAGATGTAGGTATATTATTGCCCCCTTTACTCAGTCTTCATTAGGCCAATCATGGAATATAATGCCCCCTTTGCCATGTATCTGTCCAGACACATGCAACAACTGGAACACCCATAGAAATATATTACTAAAAGGATATAAGGCTTAAACAACATATCCTACATGGACTGACTCCAAACCCTGTCACTTAACTCAGTATCCTATGTACTGCTAGGAGGTTACCTGTGTCTGGCATACAAGGCATCCTCTGAATCAATACTGATAGATTTACAGCACATCAGCAAGGGAAATGACATCAGAAATATTCAGTCTAAGGATATAAACTTCTTCTGCAACATCAACAGAATAGTTTGGAGGGACAGGTATATCTTGCAGGAGATACTGCTGCTCTGGAACAGACTCCCCAACCACATAAATCAAAGTTCATCCTTATCCATAGCCAAGTGCAACATTGATCTATGGATGGGAAACAGAAAATTTACCTCAGGACTGTCCACTGTACTACTAATGGACATAAGCAGTTCCTAATTGCTTTTTCCCATGCATGGGCCCCTCAAATTATCTATGGTATGATCCAGTTAACATATAATTATTGACCATGGTATGGGTAAGGCCAATCTCTAACCAAATGGGAAAGGTTAATTCGAGCACATAAAGGGAAATTGGGAAGGCTTAAAATGGCCCACAAGGGCAGGTAGTCTAGTACTTACCTATGAAAACACTTATCTTTCTCTTTGTTGTGGAACTCACTGTAATGCAGCTTTAAAATAGAGACATGGTTAGACACTGGAATAGTACTAGCTGTCTTCAAGGAGTAAGAGAACATACTTGTTGAGAGTAACAACTTTTGTTTATTTATTGAATTTTTGAATATATTTCCATTACATTAAAAAGGTATATACTTTCTGCCTGTATTAATAATTAAAAATGGGCATGAATTTGAATGAGTTGCTATTACACTGTATATTATATGTAATATTGCTGACATGTATATCACAAAGCATAAATTAAACACATTCTGACTGATTTGATTTGAATCAGCTGATGTGTTTCCAAATTAACGATAATGTGCTGTTTATATGTTGCATTTAAAACACATGGCAGCTTGGTTATATTAAACAAGTCACATAACATTCGATTTCTGTTTTGCAGACTAGACAGCTGTACTTCTGTTTGTTTCTGGTCACCTGAAGGATGCTGTGAACCTTGTGCTTCCATCCAAACAAGGTACAGGGTTTGATTCCCACCTTTGAGGGAAATTGTCTATGCTTAAAATGGATCAAAATGCCATCCAGCTTAGTAATTACCAATGAGCTTCTCTACTACTTAGATCAAACTGCTAGTCCAGTATTTCCTCTGCACAAAGGTGGGCCACCTACAGACCCTGGAAACTACAGATCCATAAGTCTCGCTAGTCTTATATGTGAAGTCATAGAAAGAATTCTAATGGAGATGATAACTAGTGATATAGCAAACCTGTAGACACTGGACCCAACCCAGTTTGGTTTTGTCAAGGGGAGATCATGCCTACTCAGCCTGGTGGACTTCTTTGAAAAGGTCATCAAAGCAATGGATGAGGGCAAAATCGTTCACACTGCCTACCTTAACTTGGCCAAGGCATTTGACACAATAGTCCACTCGGGCATTGTTGACAAATTCAAGAGGTTAGGTACAAACCCAGATGTCACCCAGTGAATAGCCAACTGGCTCACAGACAGGACCCAGGAAGTTTGAATTGGGGAGTCTACCGCTACAAAGAGGCCAGTCACAACTGGAGTCCCTCAGGGATCAGTCCTCAGACTGCTCCTTTTTGCATTTACTTCTCTGAAATCAAGGCCAATGCCAATTATCTTTGCCTGACAGAATTTGCAGATGATTGCAAATTAGGAGCAGTCATAGAATCCTCCACTGACACTAATGTTCTCCAGAAGGGCTGATACAGACAAACAACTGGTGTCAGAGCCATGGACTAAAACTAAATGTCAAGAAATGCATAGTAGCATCCATCAGGAGGTCATCCTCCCCTAGTAACTATCACATTGACAACAAACCCCTTAGATTTTACCCAGTAGTCAGGGACTTAGGGACACACATAGACAGCAATCTAGCTTTTGACCATCATGTGTCTATAGTGAGGTAATCATTCCATGTCATGCAACTTGCAAACAAAGGTATGGCATCTATGTCTAAGAAAGTCATTTTTCCACCATATTCGGCATTCATCAGACCTATCAAGTACAATGCCCCCTTTGGTATGTACCTAACCAGGCATATCGAACAATTGGAACGTCCACAGAGGTTCCTCACTAAAAGAATGCAGGGCATAATTAAAATGTCCTATGCAGACTGCCTCAAAGCCCTATCCCTGTATTCTGTCTCCTACAAGCTTTTGAGTAGAGATTTATACCCGGCATACAGGGCATTGTCAGACCCCACTCTGATGGACCTCCTGCATATCCACAAAACAAACAGCACCAGAATTACCCATTCTAAAGACTTAAAACCTTGCCTGTGATATAAATAGGAGCTGCTGGATAGACAGGTATATATCCCATAGACTACCCCTTCTTTTGAACAGACTCCCCATCCATATGAAGCAGAGTTCTTCTCTAACCCAATTCAAGTGCAACTTAGACAACTGTATGGAGAACAGGAAATTCATCCCTGGTTTGGTACCTATGTCTCTAATGGACACAGGTAGCCTGTAAATGGTTCATCTTCCAGGCCCCTGCTTGCATTTATCAAGCGTACCAGAAGTTGTCAAAGATTTGGGATGCATGGCTAGGCTTAAAAGGCTCTTGTGGTCATTAGCCTAGTAAATGCCTGAAAACAATCTAGTAGCCATCTGCTTATCATCCATGCCTCTGGTCAGAAGTTTATCATAATCCATAACATTAAGCCCTGTGAATATAATAAAACAATTCACTTTTTTTGCTTTGCAGAATATAATGGAATAAAGCATAGTTTGCAGTTTGCAGATATTTAGTGAGCTGCACATAAAAAAAGAAAAGATGACAGAGAATCTAAAAAGAGGGACAATTTACAGATGTCAAAGCAGGATACTTTTTGCTGAAACCACTTCATGTTATGGCCTAATTACTCATATAAAATACTTTTCTCTTTTTGTCAGCCCTGGCTTTAAGAATTTTATGATGGGATTCTTTTCATCTGAAAATGAAGGTCTCTACACATTTAGAGCTTGTGATGCACCAAGTAAAAAGCTGATAAAATACCTTGTATAGACCTAATTAATCAGAAAACAGTACCATATGAAGAAATTCCACTAGCACACCAGTGACATATAACACTATAATTCAGATATTGTTACAACCATTTACAAGTAGGTGAATTACAGATAAGTATAATTACTTCAACTGCTGTATGTGAATAGAATGCATTATTTGTAAAACTCAAGCATGATCACCTGTTACTTTAAAAACCGACTGGCTCTGATACTTTCTCAACAAACTAATTTATTTTAAAATGATAACAATGTTAAGGCAGATGACATTAATAACATTTTTGCATTCCTTCCTTGTGAGCAACAAATGAAAACACTCCTAAATCAGCTGTTATTCAGGCACAAAAACAAACCACAAATAGTTTAAAAAGAACACAAAATCTACATATAGTTTTATTATAAGATGTCTTGAAAACATTTTTGAATCCATATGAAAGGTAAAAATCATTTCTGAATTCAAAAGCTATGATAATAGTAGACCAAACAAAGCTTTTCACTGCTAGCAAAGTTTATGAGAACCATTATTTTATATAGACATGTTCTACTGAATCATAGGTCATTTAAGTACCTCACTTGGAGTGTATGACTCAAGTTTTGAAATATAAGTACAGAAGATGTCACAGGTGTTATAGAAGGGTTCTGAAGCACGTCTTCATATATAATTGCCAGGATGCCTTACAATGATGATGGAAGCAGAAATGTATATCTGCATGAGCAATACATCAAAGCCTTTCTGAACTATACCTAAAAGCAGGAGCTCACTAAATCAGATGAAAGCAGGGAAGAGGTACGTCGGTATTAATTACAGGTAAGGGTAAACTCAGTAATCAGCTATTGTTCCAGTGTCCCCAAAGTTTCTAAACTGTGAAAAATGTATACACATTTTATTTGAATATGGATTTATCTGAATAACAGAAAATTTACCAGAACACTATCACCAGAAAACAAATTATAATATTCAGATTGATACACAAATATATAAGCAGGACATAACACATGATCTTTCCTTATCATTGTCTTGTCACTCTGGCTTACAGTTTCCTTTAAGGTCCTTAGCACATAATCTCTAAATACACTGCAATACAGAATAATCCAGATGTAAAATGGTTATATCCTGGTTTTGGTTCATACCTGCTGGCAAATGATACACCAAGAAGTTTGTTATTTCAGGTACACAACCACTAGAACACAGATCACACACAGATGCTGGTTCACACCTTCATTATATTGACTATCCAGGCAGCCCACCATAGTGACTAATTTCCTTATAGGTGACCATGTCCAGGATCAGATATGTGACTTTTCCCCATTCTCAGTTTTGAATGCATTAACTATCTTTAAAGAACCCAGACATTAAAATATATATTTTCATCATATCTTGAGCTTCTGTGCAACACTAAGGCTTCATTATCACTCTTAGCTGGTAGTATGAATTTGTAACTTGTTATACACCAAAACAAACTGGAAGGAGACTGTCATGTAGATATGATCTTGCTCTCCAGTCTTCCTTACATTTTCCCACAATGCCTTTTGTGTCATCACAACAGGGCAAAGCCTAGATGCAGAAAATCAAGTTACATGCTTCTGAATTTACTTACAATGATTGGGCTGACAGTTAATGACTTAGACTGCCTGCCCAAACAATGTTAATGATTTTTAATGAATAATTCTGATTTGCATTTATTGTATGTAGTGAAATATTTTTCATAGGCAAATAGATATTATTCCACATAAAATAGTTACATTGAAGGTCTTTGCTAAGTAATCACAGTTACTTCCAGAAACTCAAGTGCCATTCTCCAAACTGTCCTAATTAGTAATCAGGACTGGCAGTTCTGCCAAGTTAACTGTGGGCGATAACTAATGAATAATGACAGAGGACATGTAACCAGGTAAAGCAGAGTCTAACTTATTATATTCCATAATCTTCTTAATATTATGCAATTAATAGAAAATAGCAACCCTTCATAGGACAAATATGATAGCACTTTTTTAATTTGTTTATGTAGTATTGTACAAGTACAACAATATAAAACAGTCTGGCTGTCTAACACAGATGGTTAAAGCTATGAGCTATTAACAAGCTTCATTTTGTGGTCCTGAGATTAATTCCTTTAGTTTCCACCTTTCCAACTGCAAACTGTGCAACTCTGAGCATATCAGTTAAAAGAGACACTTGTGTCCAGCATGCTAACCTGGATAAAAAATAAATAAATAAAAAGCACTAAGAAATCAGATATACAAAACTAATAAAATAAAAGGATGATTTCTGATGATTATAGGAAACATGGGAAGTTCAAAGCTACTGAGTTTCGAAACCATTACACTTTGTCAGTTCCCACCTTAGACTGTTAGTCAAACCTGTGGTGAATTTATATATACCCATCAAATTATCCCAGTCCTGTTTGAAAGTAGATAGTGTATTACTCTGCTCTGTCTACTGAGGGAGTATATTCCAGCTGTCATAGAGACTCAGAAATGAATCTGTCTCTCCATCTTTTTTTCTTGATCTGGTGACACAGGTTTAGATGCTTTGTTCTGATATGTGCGGGACTGTTTGATCTGTGAAGGAAAAAGTGATCCTGAACTTCTAGGTTACTGCTCGCTCAGAAGGCAGGGCATCAGTCTTCCCTGTGGACTCTATAAGACAAGAGAAAAGAGACAGAATGCGTCTATTTTTTTAATTTTTATTTCTGGTAGCTTATGGATTTTAAGCCTTTGATCTTCCTTGTTTAGAACTTCATGGGCCTTTCTGTTTGATAAGTCTGGTAAGATACATCTCAAAGGAGGGATTATATTCTAGAACTGGTCTGATCAGTGTTGAATAAAAACGGACTATAACACCCTGGCAATCAGCTATCCCAAGATGAAGTATTTTATAGCAACTGTTACTACAAGGTGATCAAAGAAGAGAGGAATTATCATCCGAGATTCACAAGTCTCTAACTACATTTTCATTTTGAAGTGAAATACATACAATATTATATTCTGGTGGGAATGTTTGTCTGCAAAATGCATTTTTTAGCATTTAATTTAAGCCTATTTTTAATATATTTAGAAGTGATAATTCCTATTGTCTGGCTTCTGTGTCAAAGGATGATTTGACAATGATGCCTCATTTGCTGTCATCCACAAACTTGGTATTAGCCATAGGTCTTATCTTTTTAGTCTAGTTCAGAGAAGGAAATATCAAACAAAAATTGTCCCAGAAAACCACAAGAAAACGCAGAGAGAGCAAGAAACAATAATGCGACCAGTAGTACCAATGGACACACTCCAAGGAGAATGTCAATGAAGAAATATAATTCCACAAGTCAGCCAAGCAAGTAGAAAATCACGTAGTTTATTCGAATCGTAAAATTCAACAAAATGAACACAATGTTAAGCGCTTTCACCCAGGTTCAATCCCAGGCTACCTCAGAACAAAAATCAGTGCAACCAATGGTGGGTTTAAATACCCCCAGCTTCATCATGTGACATTTCATGATTAAAATTCTGTAACTTCCCATCAAGTAAAGTACATTAAAACATGATGACCAACCTAAAATGTTCCCTTATAGAAAACTCCATTCAAATATGTAATATTACATTCGTAATCGTTTGTTGAATTAGCCACATTTAAATAATCCTAAGAAAATGTGTATAATGATAAAAGGTTGTGTATTGTTGTATATAAACTGTATACATACACTTCTAAATAATATATACTGTATGAATTGTGTATATATACAAACCACAATAAATAATTAATATAAAACAATACATAGACTAACCTGTATAATCTAATTCATAACCAGTGTGTATATATAAAAGAATTGTCCATAAAAATTAAATTCATAATTAAAATATATCAAGCATGATAAGCACAATTTGTTTGTGCCTATAATCTTGCTGCTCTCATTCTCAAAACACTACTGATATTAATATGATCATTTAAACCGGGAGTCTTCCCTGCATCAAGTTTTAATAGTCAAAACAACTCCCGGTATTCTAATTTAGTCTCCCAACTCCCCCCCTAGGGTCCACTTCTACCTGTTCTAACACAAAAAACTTTAAATTCATATTGGGACAACCAAGGGAATGTTTAAAGAAAGTGTTCGACTCCTTCCTGGTTCTCACATCATATAGATGTTCGTAAATTCTTCTGCACAACTGTCTTTCTGTCTTCCCAACGTAGAAACTAGAACATACAGTACACCATCCTAAATACACAACCCTCGACGATTTACAATTAAAATACCCATGGGCTTTGAGATGAATCTTTCTGGAGGGAATAAAAATAGAAGAAGTGTCCACCATGTAAGAACATTGATGGCACGTCCCACACTTAAAAGTACCTTTCCTTTTGTGTTTGGAAGCCTCTAAATTATCCTTGCTCCCCCTTTCCAAATACTCCTTCAAGTTTAAATCCCTCCTTCTAACAAATTTGGGGAAGGCAGGTATATGTTCTGAGATGTTGTCATTAATTTTCAAGACATACCAAAATTTATTAATGATTTCCTCTGTTAGATAGGATGTATCTGAAAATGTGTGGATGAAAGTACCAGGACCAAATTCTTTACCTTTACTAGTTACAATGGTAGTGTCAGTACCTTTCCCAATCAAGGGAAAATAGTTCAGTTCCCTGTTGTGTACAACCTCATCCAACTGTTGATAAATGAAATTCTCAGGGTACTTCCTTTCTAAAAATAATTTTTTAATGTATGCGATTTCACTAATAAAATCTTCCATTTTACTTGTCATCCTTGAGGCCCTTATGAATTGGCCCTTAACTATTCCCCTTTTTTGATACATAGGGTGACAGCTGTCAAAGTGTAAATAACTATTGGAGAAGGTTTTCTTCTGATGTAACCTGGATTGAAAACAACTATTTGTAAAGTCCTTGTATATTGTAATGTCCAAATAGTTTAAATTATCATCCTCTACATTCATAGTAAACCTTAAAAATGTTGTTGTTTGATTGATGTATTCAAAAAAATTATTCAGTTCTTCCTTAGTTCCCATCCAAAATATGCAAATGTCGTCTAAAAATCTAACATAGTGTGCTCTATGCCTGTTCCATTCTGTTTCAAAAATGAACTGCTTTTCCCAGTGGTATAAAACACAATTTGCGTATAAAGGGGCACAAGATGCCCCCATCGCCACTCCCTTTTTTGGTGGTAGTATTCACCATTAAAGAACACATAGTTGTTTGTTAGAACCGTTTCTGTAAATTCAAGAACCAAATTAATGGACTTATTGTCAAGCCCAAACTCGTTCACTAAAATATTAGAAAACCAGTCCAAGCCCACAATATGGGGAATACTGGGAAAAAGTTCAACAACATCAATAGTGACCATCAATAATTCTCTGCAAAATATCTTTCTGTTGATCTTTTTTAAAAATTCCCATGAGTCTTTACAAATGTGTGGAACCGACTCCAAAAAAGGCTTCACCGTAACATCCACAAATACAGCCAAGGGTTCAGTAATCCCCCCTGCTCCCACCACTATTGGTCTAAATTTAATGTTTTCAATCCCCTTGTGAGTCTTGGGAATACCAAATATAGTGGGCATTCTGGGATGTCCAACATTCAAAAAATGATACAGTTTCTCATTAAATACTCCCTGTAAAAGATGGTCCTGTAAATAGTATTTAATTTTTGCATATCCTATATTAATTTCGTTCTTGGAAACAACCTCATAATGTTCAGTATCTTGCAAAATGTTGTACATGTAGCTCTCATATTCATAGTTGTACATTAACACAACACCCCCACCCTTGTCAGGTTTCATAACCCTGATTTTGTGTACTTTCAGAAGATCTAGTATGGCATAATCCTCCACTGAGAAATTGTTGTATTTGTGAACAGTCCTGTTAGTATTTCCACTAGTTCTAATTTCTTTTTCCACCAGCTCCTCAAAAATTCTCAAAGAAGGGTGAATGGGCGGGTTAAAAGTACTTTTTCTAACCAGTTCACTGTTTGTTGGTACCTGACCCTTAAACATAATGTTAAAATTTAATTGTCTCAAAAACATTTTTAAATCAATAATCGTATTAACAGGCCTCCCTACCCTAGAGGGTACATAGTGAAACCCTTTGGTAAAGAGTTCAAAGAAACTCTCAGTAATAGAAAGTTCTGTGAAATTAAAAATATTAAAATTACCTGATTTGCAAATCACAGATGCCTCAAAAACTTGTTCGATATCAGGGGTGTGTCCAACATCCCTACTTTCACATTCCACTAATGAACCTAAATCTTCTAATGGTTCCAAATACTCCATGGAAAATAATTCCCTCTCCCCCTCCCTCCCCTCCCCCTCCCTCCTCTCTGAAAATAAAAATCCTGGGTGGACCCATTCCTCCCTTTCTCCGCCAGTCTTTCACTTCTTCTGAGACCCTGACCATCTTCAGTGAATTCATTAGGTCTGTTCCCATTAAAATTGTCAGCCCCTTCCACAGGGAACACATTGTCTTGAAAGCTGTTCCGTGGTGTAAAGTTGGGTAATGGGTATGCCCTCCCTTCCTGATATTCACGTAAATCCCTTTCCAACTTCCTAATTTTTCTATCTAAAATCTTATTGCAGTAAACATCAACTTCATTGAACACATTTTCATACTGGTGTCTTTCTTTTTCAATTAAATGATCAATGTTTAACCTATGTTGAAAATGTTCTAAATCTTTCAGCAAACAATCACTTTTCCTCTCATATTCTTTGATTAGTAGGTTCAAAACCTCAATTCCTGCCCTGTTAAAAACTTCCCACAACTCTTGATGCAATGGACTATCTGGTGTCACATTGTTGGGGTATTTAAAAAAACGTAACCCCTTCGGCACTCTGTTAACTTTAACACAATGCTTCAAATAGTCAATTTCAAGCTGATTAGTTTTAAAAACATGCATCTTGTTTTTAAATACCTTGAAACAATCTTCAAACTTTGCATTCAATTCGTTAGAGTCAGTACCTTCCAAAAAATTGAATTTCTTGTTAGTCCATGTCTCAAAATTCGGCGCCAAACCGTGGTTTGAATTAGTTGTCATTGTTCGAACTCCATGAATTGTCCCTGACCCTGTAGTTTCCTTAAAATTGGTAATAGTATTCCCTTTTCGTGTGTCCTTTCCAGTCATTGTAGAAGTGGAAGCCATGTGTCTGTTGAACTCCGTCACTTCCGTAAAACTAGTTTCATTGTCTTTACGCCTAGTAACGGTCTCGTGGTACTGTTGTTGGTTACCAGGGAGACTGGCAACAATTTCTACATCCCTGTTCGACAACCGGTTACTCAAATCGGTTAATAAGGTAATAACATTGTCCCAGCACTGAGGCCTGAAGGACACCACTGGTCACCTTCCTGTTCTCTGATGTGGTCACTGCCACTCTCACCATGTGGGTTTAGACTTTTAGCAAATTTGCTATCCATCTTACCACATAAGGGTCTATTTGTAACACATTCAATTTATTAATTATTCTGGCATAGGGGATGGTGACACATGCTTTGGGCAAATCAAGGTAGGATGTGTGTACACTGCCCAATGAATCTACTACTACACAACTTAGTTTTTGCTTCTAGCCTCAAAAGCATCCAAGCTAGCTCATTATTAACCCATCTTGTACCATACCATTGTAGTTCATTTAGAAGGATCTCTTGTACTACACCATTATAGTTCACCTAGAAGGATCTGATATCATGGATATGTGCTTCCACAATTTCTCCATTGCTTGCCTGGTGGATATGGGCATCCTGAGACAATGTAGCAACTGTCTCATGTTCACTGGCAAACAACTAATCCTTAGAGAAACTGATACAGTATGCAAGAGATGTAATTACACAATGTCACTGGAGGCAAGACATTTGCATATAAGCACTCAAAATAACAATCAGGTTGCCAGTAACACATAGAACCAAAAAACACACTCCATAATGTCAAAATGCCAAATAATACTAGAACACAACACAGGCAGTTCAACTGTGTAGAAAATTTCTTTAATTCTGGTACCTCGGCCTTCGCCTTCTCATGGAATACATTTACTTCAAACACCACCCCTTTTATAACACATCTACAAAACATTTACATAAATAATTGATTCAATAAAACAATTAAACCTTTTGTCCATTGCCTTAAACAAATCTAGTATTTTTGCCAACAATATTTTTCCTGTGAAGTTTCTGACTTCACCTTTAAAATTTCATACTTCACATCATTTATAAAATATTATGTGCTAAATATATTAACATTAATTAATCTTCCATGACAATAGTCCTTATATTTGATTTATAATACAACATGTATAAAAGTTATATTGATACATTCCATTTCTGGAGTGTGTTTTTTGGTTCTACATGTCGCTAAACACAACAGCAGTTACCCCGTTGGGTACAACACATCAGATTCAATCTGTTAATTTCATTTCCATTTGGAAGGAGAGAGAAGAAAAGTTGGCGTTAAGTGATCCCTGGGTCGGGGATCTAAATGACTGTTCAGGTAGATATGAGGAACTTGAGAAGGCTATGATTAAGGAGGTCACCACTTTCTATGATTTGAAGCTATTGGAAAGGTATATCAGCTCCAGCATTACACCGAGGGGTCTAAGAGTGGAACGCCTTCCTGCCTATGAATTTACAGAGGATGAGGCGGACTTATCCTCTGAATGGAAAGCTATCTCCTTTAGGTGTACTTTGAGCTGGCTGGGTGTTTTGGTTAAGAGGAATGAAAGAACTTTGGACAGAGTTTGTGCTTCTATTTTACAATTGCAGAAAGCGCTTATTGAGGAGAGCTCTGAAAGCGCTTTTGAAAAAAATATGATCGATATCAAAAGCAGGGTTGCCAAGGTGGAATCGGAGGTAATTCTACGTAAAAGAAGGAAGTTTGTTTGTGACACTAAGGACCATGATTCGGGGAAGCTTTTCTCATGGCAATACAACTTTAAGAGGAAGCGTAACGTGCGTCGTGACATCAGAGGGGGCCCAAAGTTAGGCGCAGTCGGAGATACATCAGCATCGTCAGTGGAAATGGATTCCACAAGCAGAAAAAGCATATTTTTTGAAGATTTAAACATAGAACGAGGATCTGTTCCAGGGTTGAATGGAGGTGCTAACAGTTGTAACCAGAGTCCAGTCCAAAACAAGGGGTGAGGACGTCGCTTTCAGGGCAAGGGAAGGAGGAGATGAGAGTGCCCTTTCCGATGGCGTTGTTTTGTATAACAGTTTACCTGAACATAGTTTTTTGCTGCTGAATCAGGGTGTTTCCAGCTCTTTTTCACATAGGGACGAAGGTGAGAACTTTTGTATTGTAAACTTATCCAATTGTGTCATCACGGACAATGTTAAAAGGGTATTGTATAAGGGAACCAAGTTTGTTCCTACGAGGTTTCCTTCTTTGGCTGACATTTTATTGGATGCAAAGGACTTTTGTAGGAAATTGCATCTGAGAGCATTTTTTGCTGATAGAGACAATAATAATGAAAATGACATTGTTGTTGATTCTATTTTGGATAGCTCTTTAATGAACATGTCTTTGCATGAAAATGATGTGATAGACATATATACAGCAGATGAAAGTCCTCCATGCTTCACTGGTTTTGAATTCAACACTGGTTATGGTAGATTAATAGTTCCTAAAGTTCCTTATCAAAGTAATTTTGTTCCGCCCAAAGTCAATGCAGCTATTTGTGTTTTTGAAAGAACACTGTTTAAACAATTGGAAAGTGAATATGGAAAGTTTAGAGGGGGTGTAAGAGTATATAATTTGAATAAGGATGAATGGATAGCCTTGACAGAATTAAAAGGATCTAATGAACAATATGTTTACACCCAAGCCGATAAAGGGGGCAATTGGGTAATTTTGCACAGAGAAAAGTACAATTCCATAGCGTTGGGGTTATTAAATGATGCTAAAATTTATATAAGGTTAGCTTTCAATCTTATTAAAGAATATAACTCCATGCTGCTGGAAATATTAGAGAGGGGTGAAAGGCTGGGTTTCTTTACATCAACTGATGTGAGGAGGTTGCACATTAAGAATCCAAGGAATGCAAGATTTTTTATCATTCCTAAAATACATAAGGATGTTAGGAATCCCCCCGGGTCGCCCCATTGTTTCAGGAAAGGGTGCTTATTTACAAAACATAGGAATTTTTTTGGATTCAGTATTGAAATGCCATCTACATAGAATACAGGCTCATGTAAAAAATACTAGAGAAATATGCATGGAAGTAAAAAACACCATTTGGGAACAGGATTTCTATTGGGCTAGTGTAGATGTGAAATCTTTGTATACCAGTATCAATAAGCATCGGGGGCTAGAAGCCATTGGCAAAATGTTGGGAGAGGGACCCAGGACTAGTTACATCATAAATCTTTTGGAGTTTTGTCTAACACACAACTGTTTTGAATTTGAAGGTAGATTTTTTTTTTACAAAATGAGGGTACTGCTATGGGGGCGCCATTTGCACCCTCATGTGCTATTCTTTTTATGGCCCATTTTGAAAATTCTTTCATCTATCAAAAGAGCTTTTTCAAAAACAAGGTGGTGAAATACAAGAGATTTATCGATGATCTCTTGTTTTAATGTAGGGGTGACCCGAGTGAGTTTGAGAAATTTGTTTTGGAGATGAGGGATAACCCATGTGGTTTGGATTTTACATATGTAGTGGGTAGAAGTAATATCCAGTATTTGGACATTGAATTGTATGTGGGGTCTGACAATAGGATACAATACAAACCCTTTTACAAAGCAACAGCAGCTGATAATTTTTTGCATGCATCTAGCATGCATAGTGATCATCTTATAGATTCCCTTCCATTGGCAGAATTTAAATGTATTGGGTCCAATACTTCTGAACTTGGAATGATTGGGGTGGAGTTTGATAAAATTGAGAGAAAACTCATTGAAAGAAGTTATTCTAGGGTGAGAATGAAGTCAGCTCGGGTAAATGTAGAGAAGGATTTGGGTTTAAGAAAGTTGGATAGGAGGAGACTCTCACATACCAGGAAATGCCCTAATGGCCAGACGGGAAATGTTGGGGATGAAGGACAAAAAGAAAAAAAATTTTTTGTCACTAAATATTCGCAATTTTCCTGTATTTTGAGAGAGACAGTATCAAAATTATGGCCTATTGTTACTGGAGATGACAAGGTAGGGAGGCTATTTCCAACCACAGTTACTTTTTCTTATGGTAGATATCCTAATTTAAAAGAAATATTAAACATTAGAAGTAATTTGAAGAGTCATATCAAGAAAGGAACCTACCGATGTGGGAATTGCAAGGTGTGTGTTAGGGTTAGGTGTGTGTTAGGGTTAGAAGTCTTGGTGGAATGAAAATCAATAATGTCTGTTATAATGCTCTGGAATATTTTGATTGTAATTCATCGGGGGTAGTTTATATTATAGGTTGTGGTTGTGCCAAACAGAAATGGTACATTGGACAAACCAGTAGGAAAGTTAAACTCAGAATTCTGGAGCATTTGGGTGACATTAGACACAAAAGATTAGATAGTCTGGTGGCTAAGCATTTTTGGGAGCAGCATAAAGGGGTTCCTGAAGGGTTTATATTTTGTGTTTTGGGGAAACCTAAGTGTTTTGGTGAGGATGCAAGTTTTCACAATAGATTATTGGAAATGGAGTCTAGATTTATTTTTAAGTACAACACTCTTTTTCCAAATGGGATGAACTTGGAAGTGTAAAATCAAGACTATAGAATGTTAAGCAATAGACATGTCTAAACATATTAAGTGGTTTGGAATGTATCAATATAACTTTTATACATGTTGTATTATAAATCAAATATAAGGACTATTGTCATGGAAGATTAATTAATGTTAATATATTTAGCACATAATATTTTATAAATGATGTGAAGTATGAAATTTCAAAGATGAAGTCAGAAACTTCACAGGAAAAATATTGTTGGCAAAAATACTAGATTTGTTTAAGGCAATGGACAAAAGGTTTAATTGTTTTATTGAATCAATTATTTATGTAAATGTTTTGTAGATGTGTTATAAAAGGGGTGGTGTTTGAAGTAAATGTATTCCATGAGAAGGCGAAGGCCGAGGTACCAGAATTAGAGACATTTTCTACACAGTTGAACTGCCTGTGTTGTGTTCTAGTATTTTTTGCCAGTAACACATACCCTACACCCACCATACATAGTATGCACCTGAAACATAGGCAAACATATACTGAGGCACTAAAAACAATATTCCTAAACCCCAAAGAACTTCCATACACTTGACCTATATCAATTATCCACGCAAACTCAAAAGCACTCTACTGAGACAACACCCAGCACCGCACATTCAACTATACCTCACGGAGCCACGACTGCAAAGCCAATAAGGCGAGCCACCAAACTACCCTATACTCTAGTCATAGGAGACTCCATTGTAAGGCATATGGATACCCCACTAATCAGGCTGAACAAGGAGAAAATCATGGTCAGTTGTATATCAGAGGCCAGAATCCACCAAGTCACTCATACACTCAGGTCATTGAAACACAAGTACCAGTATGAGTCAGTTACAGTCAATGTGGGTTTAAATGACCTGAATGTACCTTCCTGGACTATACAGAGAGAGACATTATGGAGCTCTTGGATCATGTGTCCCAGGTTGGTATGAGCCTAGCATTGAGCAGCATTTACCTTCACCAAGGATGATGGCACTATATGAACAGAAGATGATTGACTTTAATAAATGGCTTAGCTTAGAGTGTCATTCAAAGGAGATACAATATTTGTCAGCATGTGAGAATATGGTCAAAAGAACACATTGCTTTGTCAATTATTGTTTGCACCTGTCCCTACTAGGCTTTTGAGTATTGGCTAAAACATTGTCCTCCCCCATAATGCTTTTTCTAGGCAATGCCAAATTGACAGACCTTCCAATTTAGCAAAATCAACCTAAGGGGATTTAAAGACATTGTTGTTCATTGCTGGGAGCCTAATCAAGAAACTTGACTCCCTCCAAGCTCTCCATACTTTGGAGAATGCAGATATTTGTGCAGTTACCAAGCCATGATTTAAAGCTTTGGAGGGCACCCCAGGAGTTCAAGGATTAAATGCCTTCCACTCATTTAGACCAGCTGCTACACAAGCAAGGACTAAAGGTGGAAATGTCTCGATCTATATCAAAAACAAATATACCTTAAAGCTGGTCAAACAGGATGACAGTTAGAGTCTTATATTATAACCTTTGAAGCTATATATCACTCTCTATGACCTACAAAACCCATTGCTCATACACTAACCATTCCATCCATATTCATAGGGGACTTGAACTACCCTGCAATAAACTGGGAGTCCTACACAACCTCAAACTTGCATGCCCAGAGATTCCTTGACTTTGAAAACACAATAAAACACAAAAAACAGTTAGTCCATTTGCCCACTAGGAGTGCAAGCATACTGGATCTGGTATCACAAATATGAGAAAATGCAGAACTCCACCAATGTAGTGTCCTCTCTGGTAAGGTCAGACCATAAAGTTGTCTTCTTTAAATAAAAAACAAGGCTGTGACCCTCAGAAAACCCAGTAGCAGTTAAAAACTACTCAAAGGCAAACTATATATTATTAATCGATCACCTGATAGAATTTCAAGCCCCTCCAAACCCGAAGACCACAGATGCATATGCAGGATTGTACAAAGAAGCCCTGTACAATCATGTTAATAGATGCATATAGTCAACTGTGTCTAGCAGAAGCAAACCCAGAACAAACTCAAAAATAAGCCACCCTTTTGGAATTGTTAGATCAGGTATCATTTAAATGTACTAAAATACAGTATTCTCTTTGCATATGTCTAGAAATACAGGCATATTAAAGCAGGCTTCACAGTTTGCATACAGTTTCAGTGAATATACCTTCAATCTGTGAAAATGACTTTCAGTCAAGAATACTGATAACAGAATGTGCTGTACATTTGAGTACAAACACATTTTGTTTGTATGGTACAAGGCTTGGGAACCTAGGTTTTAGAGGTGTGTAGAAATGTTCAGGGTTTTGGTATTATTAGGAAATACTTCAGATACAGTTATTTAAATTAGTTCATTTTGACTGATATACAGAAAGTCTTTGCAGTACAGACACTCTAGTATGCATGCAGAAGTCAGGTCAAATATCCAGCATTCCAGAATATTAATGACATTATTCAGGACCAAAGGAATATCCACCTCTTATCCAGCATTCCAGAATATTATATAATTTCTACAGACTGTTTCAGTTTATCAGCACTTTGATTGAAGACAGTATTCAGATATTGATGACATCTACCTCGACTGTACATAATAAAGTATTCTTAACCAAACTACAGAGTTTGAAGACTTTATTCTTTCTCTTTATTATTTCAAAGACCTTCAACAGAGCAGTGGTTTTCATACAAAACATTACTTCAGACATTGTACAATAAGTCTCAAAGAAATTTTATACAGCATCAGTGTACCTTACCTCAGAATATCTATAATAAAATCTCAAAGAACTTCAGACTCTCCAAAATGCCAGTGTAAAAGACTTTATCCAATTAATAGCAACCTACTTCAACATCTTCAAAGCAGACAATAGACTTTCATGTTTTCAGTGTGACATCACACAGCCAAGAAACAGTACTTCTACAGTAATGTGTGGTTTAAAGTTAAAAATTGGGTAAAGCAGTCTAAAAACTGTGTTCCAGAAATGTTCATTTAAATTTCAAGCTTATTACCTCAGGAATGTTAAATCTTTCTAGACACAAACTCTCAGAAGCAAACTGCAATGTATTCTCAAAATGAGTCAGCATCTACCAGTCTGACTTCAGACTTAAATAACACAAATTCTTGTTTACAGTCTTCAGAAATCCATACAAATGCTACAGTGCATGTAATTCAAGATACATAGTTAAGTCACAGTATTGCTAATATAGACATAAACACAGCCAGTACATATAATATGCAGATTTCCAGACAAGACACAAAGCAAAGATTTGTAATCTCTCTAGTTCACATTATTTCAAATACAGATGTTCAGAATGTAATAAATTCTGGTTTATATGTAATTCAAGGTACAGAGTTAAGTCACGGTATTGCAGCTACAGATGTAAACACAGTCAGTGTACATAACATTATGATTTCCAGACAAGACATGAAGCAAACATTTGCAATGTCTGAAGTTCACATTATAATAAATTCTAGTTTATTGTTTTCAGACGCCTGTGCAAATAATGCACTGAGGGGGATAAGAGAGATCAGAATGCAGATTTTGATCAGTTTCATAAAATGAACACCAGCATAAATGATATACAGACTTCAGGGAAAAATAAAGAAAAATGCATACTATACCTCAAGTTAATGTTATAATTGTGTTTCAGGGCAAAATAAAGAAGAAATACATTCCATAGCTCAGGTCAGTATTGTTGCTAGTTCTATAAAAAAGGATTTTCAGCTTGCCTATAAAGGGTATTGGCAATCCAGCACCAAACCAGATTATTTATCTGTCATAGTTTAAAGTTAAAAGAAATGGCAATATTTCATTATTTACAATTTAAAAAATTATGGAATAATGTTCTGATTACTACAAACCAATCAATTTCAGTTGCAAATAGACCTGTACTAGAAGACACAGTGCAGTTTTGTCAGGATTTAAAGGGTCAAAGATTACAGCAGTAAGCAGTTCTAAGTGTAAAAGCTCTGTATTAAGTATGAACTTGTCATTAGAGTTACATGTTGTTTTAAACTTCAGTAACAAGATTTTATGGTAAAATAAAAATGCTACAGAATGTACAGTAGTGCACATAGATTACACTTGTAAGAATTTGTATGCATTAGATTGGGCAAATGTACAGAATTTGAAGAATTGTTTACAACAGGAACATGCAGATTTATGGGTTAAAGATAAAATAAATTTCAGTTCAACTGCCACATCTGAAGTGCAGGGAGTCAAGTCACCACATTTTCAAAAATGATATCTTAAAGCTAAGACATACTGAGAGTGGTCAGTAAGAAAAAAAAAGGTAAGAGTATGCATTTACCATTCATGTTGTGTAGGGTATACCAGAAATGACAGTCAAGTCAATTTGCAAAATAAAGGGTTTACAGTTACAGATCTGGCAAATGAATTTTATTGTGCTATTATTTTGTTTAGCAGACATTGTTAAGACCTTTTAATTATGGAACTAAAGTGTTGCAATGCATAAATAATATCTTGATACAAACAGAGACAGGAACACATTCATAGATATTAAATAATATTTTGATAATTTGCAAAATGTAAAATTTAAACTCAATTGTATATTTTAAAAGTGACAGTACAGTCAAAAGTTCAGATCACATGCAGGAAAAGAATGGTGCATACACATTGTGTCATTAAAGCCACAGGTTCATATCTCATCTTTAGAAAATAAAGAAATTTCACATACTTGTATAAAGGACAGACAAGAAAAGTACCAGAATTAGATCAGATCAGCTGTAGTAATAAATGTGTATATGTAAACAGTTCAAGATTGTATATATTTCTTGCAGAAATTGCAGTTTATTGAGCACACCAGAGGAATAGACTTAAGTAACTGAGTTATCAAATTACAGGCCAGTTCAGTGAGTTGAATTAAAGACAGTACTTCTTCTTCTTCTTTCAGCTTTTCCCGGTTAGGGGTCACCACAATGGATCACTTGTCCACTCATGATTGGCAGTGGAGTTTTATGGTGTTGAGTTGCCAGCCCAGCACCCAACCTTCCACAGAAGACCCACACATGCACGCAGTCACACCTAGGGCCAATTGAGAGTGTCCAATCCACCTATCTTTGGGATGTGGGAGGAAACCGGAGCACCAATTAAAGACAGTACTGTATACCATAAAACAGAATGGTAATGATCAGTTTAATATTATTAGTAACACTTTCACCACAGAAAATTGTGGACAGTAATGATAAATCCTTGCAGCATTCAGAAACACTAAAAGAATTAAATTATGTCAACTAAAGGAACGGCTACGTAAAGACTGTGGGAGGAGACTTGCACACTGAAGAATTATGATATGAGGGTCACAGAGTAAATGTAGAAAGTTCAACAGTTAAGATGAATGTTATAGAGATGCAGAAATGCAAAAAAATAATATATTAACACAGTATCAGATCCCTACTTCAGTTTAATTTGAGGTTATGTCAGGGAAGAACAATGCCACTGAAGTTTCCATTTGATTTAATAATAAAGTTACATCCTTTCTATTTCACTATAGTATATTACCAGTGCAGTTACAGACTTGCAATAATGTATTTATTAGTAACATTGGTCTAGTTCACTATAGTACATTATCAGTTTGCTTGCAGACTTACAAGAGTTTATTAGCAGCATATGTTTATTTCATGCAGAAAATGTAAATAAAGTCAGAACAACAAGCAATGCTATCAGTTTATAATTGTTAAAGCTGCAAATGTTATTTTAAGGATCTGATAATGCTTTTTTGTGCTTTACAGATATTGATACAAATGACACACTGTCAGTTTGGATATTTGAATAATTTCCAGGTTGATTTTCCAGAATGCATGTTTAAACACAGTTAAGAAAATATTGCATCAGCCACCCAGCCTTGCACAAGAGATGGGAAAGGGGAGGTTTGGACGACCTAAGTATACTCATCAAAGGACTATAGGGAGGCCCTTCCAATACCTCAGTAGTGAATGGGACAATGCAGTGTAAGGCCTAAATCTGGCAATGGTGCACAACTCAAGTATCTAAAATGTGTATACAGCAAATGTAAATTTCTTCAGTGTTTGTTTAAATGTGTTTCACTTATCTAAAATCTTTAAAGTTATGCATTGAATTCATGGATCTCACTTTTAACAAGAATATAAAACTCCTGGCTTCTGACTGACACCTGCTGAATTTAAAGAGTATTAGCAATGGATGCGAAGTGGTTCTGGTTTCACTCTGCCTGTTTACCAAACTCATTAACTGGGGAGAGGTTTCATGTTTCATAATTCACCATTTAGTGTTTATTCACATTTCTACCTCATTATGGTAATTGCAGTTCTTGTTCCATTTTGTGCTGCAGTGTGTAGAGCAGCACAGAAGTATCAGATTGTGTTTATTCAGTTTGCTGTTATAGGTTGCATGTTGCTTAATTCTGTTTGCAGTGCATATTGTCAATTACTGGATACATCTGTTTCTGCATCTGTTCAGCAATTATACCTCCTCTGCCCCATCTAGGAACAATTTACCTGATAATACTGTGGCATTGTAAAGGTGGAAGGACAGTGACAGGATAAACATTTTTAACCAGTGTATTTTCCTACCTACAAACAATCCTTTCATTTTTCACATGTAAATAAAAATTATTGAAATATTTAAAAAAAGGGGGGGGGGCAATCCAGGTGGGTAGGGTTTGGCAGTCTCACCAGCATAGCCTGGGATTGATTCCTGGTCAGGGAAGCTTTGATGCATTTTTCCCCTGGGATCCCACCTGTGTCCCTGCTGGACAGGGGAAATGGGTGCTGACTTTGTGGGAACACGGGCAAAATTCTTGGCTAGGCTTATAATGGCCTCCGAGCCAATAGCCTCATATCGTCCTATGAACAGATATGCATTTATGCAGGTTAGACTTAAAGTAAGCATGCAAATGTTTTAATGTTTTCAAACAATTGTATAACAGTACTAGTTTTCAGTTTATTCTTTAACTGCATTCAGGTAACACTGGCATAAAAGATATTCCTTTAGTATTAATACAGTCAGCTTTCAGAATATAACATTATGCAAATTTCAGTCAGGTTTCATAATATGACATTCATACTGGGCTATGAGTTCATTACAGTACATTTCAATCAGATTTAAGAATATAATAGCCATACTAGGTTATATATTTCTAACAGCATTACTAAACAGTTTACAACATGCAATTACATCACACTTCACATTATTTAGTTATTAGTTTTAAGGGTAAAGTGACAGAATTATTTGTAACAGGTTTATTAAGATAAGTTATCTAAAGAATAAGTAGTAATAGTTATTTAATATACTCAGGGCATTGATGAGTCAGGCTTAATTTGTTAATTAATTTACAGAATACAGTGCACCTTGCATAATAATTATTGTACATTAGACAGAAAGCTAAAAAGGCACTGACAAGGTATGCAAAGGTATAGATCTGAAATACAGAAAGCATAGATTTTATTAAAGGTACTTCTGCTATTACAGCACATAGATATTTACATCTATTTATAGCATGTATAAATTGAAAAGGTAAATAGGATTATTAGTATTCATTTATTATTTATTTATTTATTGCATTTGTTTACCGGGAAGGTCCACTGGGCCTAGGTAAGCCCATTTTCAATGGAGGCCCGAAGAGAAAAGCTCCACATACAATTAGTAAATATATACAAGTACTAATAAAAACCAGAGTTAACAAACATTATACAGTAACAAGCTTGGACATACACATAACAAATATTATGCAGTAACAAGCTTGGATATACACTTAAGTCAGGTGCAAATTATAAATGCATACAGGAGTTAAGCAGTATTATACAATAACAAGCTTGGACATGTTATGAGCAGAAGGTTCAGATTTTATATATATACATACTACACATTTACATTATGCAAGTAATTAACATTGTTAAAGGACTTTATGCAAGAAAAAGTCAGTTCAGAGATTGCAGATTGCTGAGGGTATATACATGTGTAATGACAGTTTTTTAGATAGTAACTGTTAGAGATCTGAGGTGTGAGAAGAGGAAGTTGTCAAGACAGGCTCTGGTGGTTAATAATGGAGGTGAGAAATAGAGAAAGAAAGTGAAAGAAATGGGTATGGCAAGTGGGTGTGGGTATGGTAAGTAACAAATCTAGCTGAAGATTTATAGACACAAGTTAATACAGTATATGGTAATTATGCTTCACGATACATATATTATAGGTGTAAAAAAATTAGGTTACCAGTGTTAACACTTTAAGGAATTAACCACTTATGATTAAATCATAAAGTTAAGAGACTTCAAAGTGACACCTAGTTATAAAAATTGAAATTGCAAGTTTATTTACCAGATAAAGAAAACTTACTTTATATTAGTTCTAGTGAGCATTATAGTATCCTTTACCATATTAATAGATTTATAAAGTAATCACAGAAGTAAATCCCATTTCAGTAATTTCAGAAACAATTGTTATGGAATAAATCTCACATAAATACAGTTAGTAGAAAAGGCCTTGCATAGGCCTGAAAATATAAGGTTAGACGTGTCTTTATTTTAAAGTAACTACAGAAAGAGATACCTGTTTGTGTTCAGGTATCTCAGGAGGAGTGATCAGGTATCATTTAAATGTACAAAAAAATACAGTATTATTTTTGCATAAGTCTAGAAATGCTGCCATATTAAAGCAGACTTCACAGTTTACATAAAGTTTCAGTGAATGCACTTTCAATCAGTCAAAATGACCTTTGGTCAAGAATACTGATTAGAACAGAATGTGCTGTACATTTTAGTACAAACGCATTTTGTTTGTATGGTACCTAGGCTAAAAAGGCATGTAGAGATTTGTAGGGTTTTGATATTATTAGGAAATGCTTCAGATACAATTAGTTAAATTAGTTTGTTTGGACTGATATGCAGAAAGTCTTTGCAGTACAGACACCCTAGTATGCGTGCAGAAGTCAGATCATATATCCAGCTTTCCAGAATATTAATGATATTATTCAGGAGGAAAGAAACATCAGCACTGTTATCCAGCATTCCAGAATATTACAGAATTTCTACAGACTGTTTCAATTTATCAGCACTGTTATTGCAGACAGTATTTGAACATGTTGACATCTACCTCTACTGTACATAATAAAGCATTCTTAACTAAACTACAGTGTTGGCAGAGTTTATTCTGAAATGTACAAGAAGACTTGGCACATAAAGGAGAGACTGGCACCAGTTTAACACAGTTCTGGGCAATTAACAGATAAAGACATTCATTCCAATTTCTGCAAGTCATTCCAGCTCATTCCAGTATCCTACAGTCATATCAATTCTTTCAGGAATCTAGACAAAGACTGTACAACAAAAGGAAAAAGGTCATAGCTAAACTTAGAAAATGCAATGCTCTGCAGGATAAAAACTCTCTTATCAGGCTAAACAAATAACTAAGAGGGCAAAACAAGTCTACCAAAGGCAATTTTGAAGTAAAGATAGCCTCCCAGGTCAGGAACAGCGTCAAGGCTTTCATTAGCTATTTCTGAAACCTCAAAGGCAGTACACAACAGTGCACAAAACTGATTGTTAATGGAGCCACTTATATGGAGCCAGAAGATATAGCAAATATGCTGGCTGATTAATTCAGTTATAGTTTTATCCCTCCCTCCACTGCCACCCTAGTAAAACCATCACACATAACCCACTAGGGTTGACAACCTTTCATGTCAAAAATTCTGAACATTTATGTGAAAGCAAAATGTGTGCATTTTTGGTACCCACCCCCCAGCAGCCATTCCAGTGTCCTATTACTTGGCTATTTCTCCATTTCCTCACCAGTTGCAATAAACTGTTTAAAACACGCAGTGTGCATACTGTTTTCTGCTTTACTTCTACAACAATTACAGATATTTGGATTATTTTAAAGCTTTTATTTAAACTTTTATAGCACAAAGACTGCTAGACATTTGCTAAACAAAACAATAAAGTTTCACAATGAAAACTTAGCATTAAAACTTCTCTGCCTTTAAAAGTCACATTCACTGAAACAGCATTGAAATCCACATTGAAAGAAAAAGCATCTGGCCAGTGGCAGATTAAGTTTACCTTTGGTCTGTTTTTAAATCATAGGCCCCTTGCACACATTTTAGGACTATGCAAAAGTTCTTTGATTCATCTTCTTGATTATATTAAATTATAATATATAATACCAGTAGATTGCCAAGCACCCAGTATTACTGCTGCACAGGTTAAAACAGCACTGTCCAAGGCCAAGAATACAGATTCTATGGGACCTGATAATATCTCTGGCTGTGTTCTACATGAACTACAGAGTGAACTGGCACCTCACCTGTGTGCCCTGTTCAATCATAGCCTCACCCCAGGCTTTGTCCCTACCACATGGCGCACTGCTACAGTCATCCCTCTGCAGAAAGGAGGAGTGACTACAGACCCTGGGAACTATCGCCCCATTAGCCTGACAAGTCTGATATGCAAAGCAATGGAACACATTATCATGGACCTAACAAACAAGGATATAGGGAATCTCCAAACTCTGGATTCCACACAATTTGGTTTTCTAAAGGGTAGATCATGCCTGCTCAGCTTGGTTGTCTTCTTTGAGTCAGTCACCAGATCTGTGGATGAAGGCAAGGTGGTTCATACAGCCTACCTTGATCTGTCCAAGGCCTTTGATACCATTCCCCGCTCAGGAATCATAGAAAAAAATCATTAAGCTAGGCATCAACCCCTATATCACTAGGTGGGCTGCAAACTGGCTCACAGAACCCACAGTGTGAAAGTAGCTGACTCCACGTCAGACTGCCGACTAGTCACAAGTGAAGTCCCACAGGGTTCAGTCCTGGGTCTTCTCCTGTTTGGTATCTACTTCTCTGAAGTCCAGGCCAACATGAAGGGACTCTGGCTGACAATGTTCGCAGCCAACTGCAAGTTGGGAGCTATTATTAACTCCCCAAGTGATGTTGACATCCTACAGAATGGCTTCACTGAGACCAACGACTGGTGTCAGAACCATGGCCTTAAGCTCAATGCCAAAAAATGTGTCGTTATCCCCTTTGGGAAAATCCAGTTCCCATGAATTACACATTGATGGTAGTCCACTGAATGGAAAAGGCATTATAAGAAATCTAGGAACACAGGTTGACAGCAACCTCTCTTTTGACCACCACATTGCCACTGTGGTCAGAAAGTCCTTCTATGTGGCACATCTCATTACTAAGGATTTTGCATCCAGGAAGAAAGAGGTCATTATCTCCCTCTACTCTTCCCTCATTAGGCCAATCATTGAATACAATGCTCCATTTGGCATGTACCTCACTAGACACCTGCAAGAACTGGAGAGGCCATAAAAGTACCTCACAAAGAGGATCCTAGGCCTTAAACACTTGTCCTATATGGACAGACTCAAAAAACCTCCAACTATTCTGTTTCATATTGCCTGCTTAGAGGCGATCTCTGCTTGACTTACAAAGCCATGTCTGACCCAGCTCTGTTGGGAATGCTACATCTAAAGAAATCCCAATCCCTCCACATCACACGCTCCAGAGACCTCACCCTCATAACCAAGAGACTGCCCATGCTATGGAATAGACTACCCATAAATGTCAGGCAGAGCACCTTGCTGACCCTCTTCAAGAGAAATCTTGATGAGTGGATGGGAAATAGAAAATTCACCCCGGTGATAACTCCAGTGGCTCTACTCGACAGAGGCACTGGGAACTAAGGTGGGGTGGCACGTTGCCAGGGTAATCCTATGGCTATGCTTGTAAAGGCCCCAGGGCCATTAGCCTAGTACACACCTATGAATCTATAACTAAATTATTTCCATTGTATAATACAGTACCATTTGTTAAGAGTGTGTTTTAAATGTACAGTTCTGAACATTTTTGCAGTAAGCAATGAAACAAAACAAATGAGCCAGTAATGACAAAACTGCCCAATTCAGAACATTTCAACCATAAAAGGCCACTCAAACTTCTGTCATTACAATTCACCAATATCAGTCAACATGCACAATCTCTGCAGAAGTAAAAGTTATCTGAATAATTCCACATTAAAGAGATCTGTAACTAATGAAATGTTGCTGCTAGCAAAGAACTTTATATGTCAGTGTTTCATCTATAAATTCAGTGCCTGCTGTCCTTGAAGAAAAAAAATTCCTATGTTACATTAAAAAATGGTAAGCTGATAATATTGCAATAAGGAATGGATGGCAAACTGAAAACAGGTTCATAGTTGCTAGGCATCTCATCCAAAGGAGGACATACTCAGGACTGCAGCACCCCACCCCATTAAAATTCAACACAGCATCAGCAATCCAGCTACATGTTGTGGGAATAGAACCTCAGCCGTCTGCATCAAAACACAAGAATGCTATCCATTGTGCTACTAACACTGCTTTAAAATTCTATACCACAGTAGTGATAACATTTGCTAAACAAACTTGCACATTATAAACCGACTTAGCATGAGCAGCAGTAAACGTCTCTTCCCTTAAAGCTCAATTCCTTGAAAATGTGCACACACACACACACACACACACACACACACACACACACACACACACACACACACACACACACACACACACACACACACACACACACACACACACACCATACCTCTCAACCTCTTATCACAAGAAATCCCGACAACGCCTGTCATACTGGGTGGGGGGACAATGACACAAAACTAGGGATACATTTTAAATATTGCTTATATAAACTTGGAAAGTTGCTAGAATAACAGGTGTGTTAGAATGCATTTTCTGAAAGATATGAAGTCTAAAACTCAAATGCACAGCATAATTTAGTAACTTTAATCCTTAGATCATCCTAGTGTTTTGTCAAAAAATGTTTATTTATGAGGAACAGACCAAAACTATAAGGCAAAAATCTGGACACTCTGAAAATCTGTACAGTTGAGAGGTATGACACAGAAGTAAAAACCAAGATGTCTAAGGCAGTAAAGGTCCTGTTCAGACAAAATTCAGAGTACAGCAAAAATCAGTCCAGTACCAAGCACGGCTCCACTTAAAAACACTTTAATAAAACAATATTAAAAACATAAAAAGGTTAGCGCTTTCATGCCCTCCAATAGGCACTTCATCAGACAACTTACATCAGCAAATGCTCATTTTAAATACTGCAATCAATTAGTCAATGAAGCAATTTACGATCTCTAAGGATAGGTTTTAAAGGCACATATCCATTTAACCCTGGTTCTCTATGTGCTTGTAACTGGGTTATCCATCTAGTCTCAGCCTTCTCTACTCTATTATTCAAATCACCCCCTCTTGAACAAGTATAAACACACTGTAGAACTATAAAACTAAAAGAATGGCCATCATTAACCTGTATATGTTTATATATGGCACTAGTAGTATCTTTGTGTCTAATATAGCCAATAAGCTCCAGTAAATGCTCCCTCAATGTCCTAGCAGTCTTCCCCACATAAAAACTACTGCATTCATTACACCTAGCAAGATAAACTAAGTTTCTACTGGAGCAATCATCACAGAACTTAGGTAGAAAGCTGAAATTTATAACAGGATGGTTAAAGTCCTTAATTCTCAAGATGGAAGAACATGCTGCACATTTCCTACATGCAAAAGTCCCTTTCCTGTCAGAGACTGATGTTTGTTGAACAAAACTTCCATAGCAAAGTTGCCTCTTAAGTGATAGCCCATTCCTAAAGCAGAATCATGGTGTTTCATCAACTATCCCTGAGATTCTATCATCTGATGTTAATAGCGGCCAATTTTTTCTGACTATATCACATATAGCACTAACATTACTAGAAAAAGTGACTACAGGTCTATTATGACTATCCTGTGTTACCCTCCTCCTTGAGGCTATAACATACCTATCTAAAGAATAAAATGGTTGTGCCTCACCATTCCTGGGGCCTAACACCTCTGAGCCTACCTTATCTAGATCCTTCTTAGAATAACCACGATCTACTAGATCACTTTTTAAGTCTATAAATGCCTGTATAAAATCTTCATTCTTTGTATGTAGCCGTGATGTTCTAAAAGCCAGATTTTTCACAATATTCTTAAAGATATACCCTGGATGCATACTGGTCTGATGCAGCAGTGTATTTTTCCTACATGGCTTTCTATAAATAGAGGTTTGGAACATCCCATCATTTCCCTTAAGCAGATGGACATCTAAAAAATCAATGCAAACTTCACTTACATTCTTGGTAAACATAAGCTATTCCATAGTAGACTCTAAGTAAGTAACAAATAATTCTAATTCAGAAAGACTACCATCCCACAAAAGGAAGATGTCATCCACAAACCTCCTAAAAAATCTCAAATGCTTAGAGAAAGGATGAGAACCCAAAACAAAATCTTCCTCCCAACTAGCCATAACCAGGTTGGCGTAGCTATTGGCACATGAAGTGCCCATAGCCACGCCGACCTTTTGGAGGTAGGTTCTCTCTCCATACATGAAAACATTTTTTTCCAAAATAAGATCTAACAGTGCACAAATCAAAAAGTTCATATCATGAGACTATTTGCTATGTTTGTGTAAGAATAATCTAACAGCTTCCACCCCTTTTAAGTTGGCAATAACAGTAAATAAAGTATTCACATCTAATGTGACTAAAACATAATTAGTCAAATCATGCACAGAATTAAACTCATGTAAATCCACTAAGAAATGTTGTGTATCTCTAAGCACAGTACTCACATTATTTACTACAGCCCTAAGTTTATGCTCCACAAAGATAGACATAGGCTCCATTAGCCACCCACTGCCCGAGACAATGGGTCGAAAAGGAGGGCCCATGTCATCTTTGTGGATTTTAGGTAAACCATGTATAACAGAAGTGAGGGGAAAATCAACCACAAAATAATCATAGAGGTCTTTATCTATCAACCTATTCATTAATAAATCATATATCTCATCACAGACATGTTGCATAGACGCTGACTGTAACTCAATATAAACACTTTTATCTGAAAGCATATGCAATATTTTGTTATCATAAAAGACCATATCAAAGATAATAATCCCCCCACCCTTATCAGCTGGTCGAATCTGGATATCCATATTATTCTTTAAAGAATTCAAGGCAACAATTTCACCATGAGTCAAATCCACGAAAGCATTTCTAGCCTGCTTCTTGTCATTCTCTATTACGTCCCGTTCACATTTGTTCAAAAACAGCTCCAAAGTCTTGTTCAACTGTGGACAAAATACACTAGGCTTCTTATACTTAGTCACAGTACTGTTATCAAAGGGAAAAACAGTCTTCAACATGATATTGCGTGCAAAAAGTCTTAACTGTAACATAGTCTCTACCACATCCATCTTGCCAGCAGGTATAAACGATAAACCTTGATTAATTACGCTGACCTGTTCTTCAGTAAGCGGATATGAAGATAAATTAAATACTAGGTCATTCTTACTTGCTTCCAATTCAGCTTCTTGTTCATAGCTGTGTCGACTGACAATTTTCTCTTTCTTTTGTCACTCCGTGCATTGCTGTCCTTTATAGGAACTGGAAGTACTGGAAAAGGGGTTGCTGAAGTTGTAGATGGAATCACAGTCTTCTTTTTCGCCCTAAGCCATTTGCTTTCACTATTCAAGGAAACAGATTTCTCACTCGATGACACAATCATGGCAGCACCCTCTACTCTCAAGGAGGTATGAGCAACAGATACCAATGGAACTTGCCTAACCTCCTCCTGCTGAATATTCATTAGAGTCTCATCTTGTACAACTACTGCCTCTCTGTTTCCATTAACATTATCACTACTGTTCATATTCCTCGGCCACACAAAAATCTGACCTCTAGTGAAATAATTAAAGTCTCTATTCAGCTTCCTGCTCTTTACAGCTTTTAACTTATTTTCATACACAGAGATATTTGTAAAGATTTCTTCAAGGCGAAGCCGGTAAACATCAGCAGCACCTTTAGAACTGAACTCTTTAAGGAGGTTCTCTATCACCGTACTCAATTCATCTTCAAACGGTTTGAAAAAATTAATTATAAACCGCATATAATTAAAAGTCAGTTCTATATTTAATTCTTGCCACTTACGTAGAAGCTCAGGGAAAGTAGCACCATAGGTCAGTATCCTTAAGACTCGTAGCCCTCTAGGGACTACCTTAAAATGAAAACAAGCTTCTAAATTAATTTGTTGCCACTGGTAGTGTTTCAAGTTATACAGCTTATTCTCTATGTCCATAAGCATAGCAGTGAAAAGTTCAGCATTAGGTACAAATGCATCTTCTTGAAAATCAGCATTACCCAGTCTCAAGGAAAACAAAGGATTCTCTTTCATTTGCACTAAACGCTGCAGTCTATTAGCCATCACAGTTGCATTGCTTTTATCCAAAGTTATAGGTGCATAATCCAATTCAATAGCATCAGCCATGCCTGCCAGCAACAACCAAAAGCAAATGAAGTAAAAACCAAGATGTCTAAGGCAGTAAAGGTCCTGTTCAGACAAAATCCAGAATACAAAATGAAAGAAAATGCACCAAGCTAGCACACTGAGAACGTTTATTAATAGACAAAACAGAAAACAGAAAATGGTGAGCGCTTTCACAACATAAAGTTATTTTATTTATTTATTTATTTCCAGTTTGATAACCGGGGAAGTCCACTGGGACCGAAAGCCCGTTTTCAGTGGAGGCCCGGGGAGAAAAGCTCCATAATAATAATACATTACACACATAACACTCTGTGTTATAACAGGATGACACCTTTAACAATTTCTAGAAACATAGTACATTTGGCAGTATACATAAGAAATTAATATTTTTTATGCGACTGTATTGTTAGCATAGAAGAGAGAGATAAAAAAAATTATACATAGATCTTGAATGCAAGAGAAGTAAAACAGAGGAGAAGTGAAGGAGATGCAAAGAATTTAAAGGAGAAGAGATGCCAGGAGGAAGATAAAAAAAAGAACAGTTAGACTAAGATTCATTTTAGGTTTGAGTCTAAAAGTACATCTTATGAAAAAGGCAAAAGATACATTTGTGAGACTAGACATGCATGTAGGCAGTGGGGAGGAGAAGATATAAAAGGAATAAATAAGAGTTTAAGCAGGGGAGAGAGGAGATAAAGAAGTAGAGGGAGGGGAGCTGAGGAGAGAGTTTGAAGAAGAGGGACCAGAGGGGGGAAATTGGAACTGAGATGTATTAAGATCTAGGTAGGAAGTATACAATTACATTTCCAGTTTTGGGAGAGGTGAGAATGGAGAAGAGATTTGAATTGTTCATAGCTTGTAGTGACTCTTAGAAGGGAAGGAAGCAAGTTCCATTTTTTTGCTGTAGTATAAGAAAGTAGGAGGTGGCCAGGAGGTCGTTTGGGTTTGTATACTGAAATAAGATTTTGGTGACTAGATCTTAGGGGCCTGAGAGGAGTGTAGAAGGGCAAGATGTTAGATAATGCAGGGCAAGCAGTGGGTTTGAAAATTAGTTTGTGTGCAGTAGTAAGTTGGAGGTAATCCAGGTGATTAGGGAGTTCTAGCCATTGGAGACTACGGAGGCAGATGCAATGGTGTGTAGAATGAGTGGAGTTAGTAGCGAATTTGGCGATTTTGTAGTAGCGAACTTTCAAGTTTTGAGGAGATAGAAGCGGTGAGGTTGGTTAGAAGAGGAGCACCATACAATAGAGAAGGGAGAAGGTAGGTAGTGGTGAGTGTTTGTCTTGTAGCTAAAGAAAGAAAGTTAGCATTTCTGTAAAGCATACCGAGCTTCTGATGGGTTTTTTTTATGTTTAGTTGAATATGAGTATTAAATTTCAGGTGTTCATCAATGGTAACTTCAAGTAATTTTGCACTACTAACAACTTCTATTGGGGACTGGGAGAGGCTGGAGATTTTGAAGGATGGCTTATCAAGAGGCAGAGCTTTTGAGGGGGAGAAGAGAATGATATGGGATTTATTGGCATTAAGGGAAAGATGGTTTTGAAGCATCCAATTTTCTGTGGTTGTGAAGGCCAATTGGGTTTTGGCTTGGAGCTTGGGAAGGCTAGGGGCTGAGCAGATAACAGTGGAGTCGTCTGCATATTGTACAATTTGAGAATGAGGAATTGCAGAGTGGAGATCATTGATAAAGACATTAAAGAGCAGAGGTCCGAGAATAGAACCCTGAGGGGTAGGTAAAAAGTTCGAGGTACCTGTATTCCATTTCACAGCTTGGGATCTATCTGAGAGATAACTTTTGAACCAAGAAAGGGAATTGTGGGAGAGATTGAGGTTAGAAAGGTGGTTGAGAAGGAGTGTGTGGGATATTGTGTCGAATACCTTGGAAAGGTCAAGAAGAACAGTGGAGACAATATCTCCAGAGTCACGGGCATGGTTGACAATGTCTAGGAAAGAAAGGAGAGCAGTTATGGCACTGTGGCCAGGCTGAAACCCATGTTGAGTAGGAGTGAGGAGCTGGTTATTGAGGAGGTGGGGCATGAGTTGCCGGTGGATACATTTTTCAAGGACTTTTGAAATTGGGGAAAGAATGGCTATTGGGCGGAAGTTAGAAATGCTATTATTTTTGCCTCCTTTATGAAGGGGCAGAATGTGGGCAGCTCACCAAAGTTTGGGAACATAAGATTCTTGGATGGATCTATTGATGAGAATGCTGATAGGTATGGCAATGACATCTGCTGCGAGCTTGAGAAAAAGTGATGGGATATTGTCGGGGGCATTGGAGCATGGTTTGAGTTTGGAAAGAAGTTTTTTGATACTGGTGGTAGACACGGGTTGTAGAATAAAAGTGGGAGGGGGTTTATGGGAGCAGGAGTGAGGGGAGGATGGTGAAGAAGGCTTTGGGTTTGGGCTGGGGGTGGAAGAGGAGAAGGATTTAGTCAGTTCAGCTATGGAGCTGGTAAAAAAGGAGTTGAAGAGATTTGCAATTTCTGTGTCAGTCTTATTGTTGTCTGGACAGGGATTGGATTTAGTACCTGGGTGTAAGAGGGAACTGATGGAATTCCAGAATTTTTTGGGATTGTTTGCGAGGGTAGACTGTAGTTTGTTGTAGTATGATTTTTTATCTTTTATGATAAGTTTTTTAGTAAGATTGCGTAGTTGCTTAAATTGAAGGAATGAAGCTGGGTTTTTATTTTTATTGTATAGTTTCCAAGTTTTGTCTCTTTGTAGCATTAGCGTTTTAGTGTCCTTAGTTAGCCAACGAGCAGAGTTGTGTTTTATTTGTTTTGTTCGAGGTGGGGCTTGGGAGTTTAGGATTTTAAGGAAGGTAGTATTGAAGACGTCTAGGGCTTCATCTAGGGGAAGAGTTTTTAGTGAATCCCAGTTTGTAAGTTTAAGGGTTTCAGAAAATACAGAAGGGTTAAAATTAGTTAGGTTACGAGAGTGGGCATATTGATGTTGGTGTGGGAGCTGTTGTGTAGTTCGGTTAATAAAGGCTGGGAGATGATCACTTATTGAGTCTGGTAAGATACCAGAGTTGGAGATATTGTTAGGGTGGCTGATTAGAATCCAGTCAAGGATGGAGCCCGGAGGGTTATTTTTGTTCGGTCTGGTAATGTTGTTTATTAGTTGAGTAAAATTATAAAGATTGATAGACAGAGAGGGAGTATTATTATTAATTGCATTCCAATCAATACTGACATCACCTAAAATGTAAGTCTCATGCTTGATATTGCTTGTAGCCCAACAGAGAATATTCTCAAGGGTGGAGGAGTTGTCTCCAGGGGGTATATAGATGGTTATGATACAGATACTTTTGAAGTTGTTTATTTTGAGGATTCCTATGACTAGTTCTGCATTATTAAATTTAGGAATGGGATTTTGGTATGGGCTGAGATTTAGCAGGCAGTTGTAGACTAAGGCTACACCACCACAAAGTTGCTTCATCAGACAACAGTAAAAGGCTTATACTCTATTTAAATAGTCAAATATCCATTACTCAATTAACTAATTAGGGTTAGCAAGCTGTACACAATCAAATTCAAGAGAAGCTTACCACAGTGAATCCTACAATAAAGATGCACTATGCATATAATGTTACACACAAAGTTACTAAGCATATATAACCACACTATATACAGTGTAAAAAAACATGTACATACATATATAAGATAAAACAACGGCAGTAAGACATATAAAAAACTACTAAAAACATCTAAAATATCTTCTAAAAGATCTAAAAATCAGTGCATGAGTGGTCGAGCCTTCAAAAAGGGAACCAAAGTAGTGGCAGCATTCAACCCAGGAAACTTCTCAGCATTAAGCTTCAGTATCCATTTTTGCTCATGCCCCTCTGTAATATTTTTTATGTCACCACCCCTAGGGTTCACATAAATATGTTGCAAAACCAAAAATTTAAAAGAATGTGAACGATCATTAGACATAACGTGACAGGCCAGAGCACTGGATTGTTTACAGTTGGTAATGTCTCTCACATGTTCTAAAATACGATCTTTCAACATTCTATTCATTTTGCCTACATAATAAGCATGGCATTGTTGACAAAAACAAAAATAAACAACATCAGTGGTTCTACAATCTGAATATTGATTAGAATGTAATGAAAAATGCCTGGTAGGATGCACATAATTATTTTTGTTATAAACAAACTGACAAGCACTACAGTTCCTACATGGAAAAGTTCCACGGCGAACAGAGTGAGTTAACTTTTTGCGTGTTTCCCCATGGCAAAGGTGTTGTTTAAGTGACTTGCTAGTCTTAAAACTGAAATGTCGAATCTGTCCAACCTTGTCTACAAGGCCAGGAACTTCTTGTAAAAGGTACCAGTATTTCTTAACAACATCCACATATTGATTAATGTTGCTAGAAAACTGGAGAACCACTCTAAAGTCATTCTCAGCTATGGCACTGTGTGTTGCATCTGCGATCGCTCTGTTGTGATTATAATAAGGTTTGCACCTAGTATCTCTAAGCTTCCAGGCATCAGATATTGCATTATCAATGTCTGCACTAGAATATCCTCTAGCCAGAAACTCAGTTTTCAAGTTATTCAATGCAGCTACTGCATCATTGTCATTACTATGTAGCCAGAGTGTCCTAAAAACTTGCCTTCTTAACACATTCCTACGAATGTGTCTAGGGTGCATACTAGATTTATGCAGCAATGTGTTCTTTCTAGCTGATTTATGGTATATAGTACTGCGGAGATGATTCAAATCAGATTTACTGATTTTGACATCAAGAAAACTTATGTCAGTGGCTGAACTCTGGTGTGTAAACCTTAAAAAATCAGTTGTTGAATGCAAATAATCCAAAAATTGGTCTAGATCAGAGCCGGAGCCCTTCCATAACATAAAAGCGTCATCTACAAACCTAACATACCACAGTATTTGTCCAAAGAAAGGATTAGTGGCAGACAAAATGTTTTGCTCTTCCCAACTGACCAGTGCTAAGTTGGCGTAGCTATTGGCACAAGCAGTGCCCATTGCCACGCCAACTTTTTGCAGGAAAAACTGTTCTTGAAACATAACAATATTATTTTCTAAAATTATTTCTAATAGGGTGCAGATTAACTGTATCTTATTGTTAGTCAAAAGTTTGTGCACAGTAAGAAAATCTCTAATACTATCAACACCCCAAACATTTGGTATACTGGTAAACAGAGATTCTATATCCATGGTCACAAGAACAAATTCCTCATCTCTATCTATCGTCTCCATCCTATTATGTAGCCGCTGTAAGAACATCTTAGTGTCCTTTAAAATTGTATAACAGTTGTCCAGAAAACCATGTAAAGTCCCTTCTACATATATGGAGAGGGCTCAGTACACCAGCCACTACCTGAAACAATAGGTCTCATAGGTGGAAATAACAAGTCCTTGTGAATTTTAGGTAGACCATATATCCTGGGAACAACAGGCTTATGAACATTGAAATACTTAAAAAGTGAATCATCAATCAAATTAGTTATTAACAAGTCAAAAATTAGAAAAGAAACTTTATCTATGATGGCATTCACCATAGACTTAGAAATACGTTGATATGTGGTAGTATCAAGTAACAGTTTCTCCATTTGTGTAACATATAAATCTTTATCTAAAATAACAATGCCGCCTCCTTTGTCGGCCTGTTTAATGATCAATGAATGTAGGCTTTTAAATCTTGCAAAGCTCTGTACTCTCCAGTAGTCAGATTATAAAATGACATGTTACAAACAGATAGAGCATTCAGCTCCTAAAAGCAATCTCACATGCATCAATAAAACGTTGAATACCTATGGGTGTAGCTGGAATAAAAGTACTAGGTTGTCTATACATACAGGCTTGGTTATATATATTGGTGTTGCCTGCAGAAAAAATACATTTTAGAGAGAGATTCCTACCCAAAAGTCTTAAATCTTTTAACATTTCTGCAGGATCAGCCCTCCTGGCAGGAATAAATGATAGACCTTTGTTAAGTAAACTGAGCTGTTCCATAGTTAAGTTAAAAGAAGAAATATTAAAGACTAAACCTGGGTCTATAGACGTCTCTTCTTGGATTGCTGGGCAGCTCCGTCCATTATAGGAGCCCTGGGTGCTTTGTTGTTGTAGGTTAGACTTTTGGAGCGAGTCCTGAATGGCAGCGCTGCTTTCAGCGAGAAATCGCCCTTCTTTGAGCTGTCTAAAAAAACACTAGTATCTTTCTTACTAGCAGGTGATGGAATAACATTTCCAGCTGGCATACATGAAATGCTGGATGTATGCGACGTAACCGTCGACGCATACGAAGGTTTGATAGTGTTAAGAGGCTGATCTCCAGCTATAGGAGTTGCAAAGTTGTCCAAAGCAGTAGAGGAAGCTTGTACATTCAAGGCGACATGCTGAGCATTCGTAGGCATGGACGCCATAACCGGCCGATCAGCCGGAATACCGGAAGTAAGGCCGGAAGCGCTAGCTGCACTATCAAATGCTTGAATGGTATTCGGAGCAAAATTCAAAGTGCTGTTGCCTTGATTAGGTCTATTAGTAGCTTCTTTGGGTCAAGAAAACACATTATTCTTGGCAAAATCAGCTTTGTCTCTATTGAGTTTGGATAGTTTAACAGTCTGCAATCTCTTTTCGTATGCTACGATGTTATCTTGTAATTGACTCATTTTGTTCAGGGTTATGTCACATGAAAAGCTGTCTGCAATCTTAGATTCTAGGACAATGATCTGTGACTTCAGATCCTCTTCTATAGGTAGAAAAAATTCCAGTAAGAGTTCCATATACTTGGAACTTAATTGCAAGTTCAATTCTTGCCACTTACGAAGTAAAACTGGATATGCATCCCCATAAGTGGGCATATTCAATATTCTCAGTCCACGTGGAATGATCTTGGCTTCCAAAGAAGCTTGCAAATGCAGTCGCTGCCATTGTAACCTTTTATATTTGTACATCAAGTTCTCTAAGCTTTTATATTGTTGAAAAATTCCGGTGAGCGTTGATTTGTAGAGAAAGTGTCGTTCACATCAGCATTTGTCTCCAAATTCAGTAATGGATTAACTGGAATATCCAAAATCCTTAGAAAACGATGATGCTGTCCACTCATGGACTGTTCAGTTGTAGTATCTTCCATTAGACTGTGTGCCCCTTGACCGAATAAAAGAAAATAGTATAAAAAACAAAAACAGTCGTAGGTAAAAGCAAGGTGCAAAAAGGAGCCCAAACAAAATGAAAGAAAATGCACCGAGCTAGCACACTGAGAACGTTTATTAATAGACAAAACAGAAAACAGAAAATGGTGAGCACTTTCACAACATAAAGTTGCTTCATCAGACAACAGTAAAAGGCTTACACTCTATTTAAATAGTCAAATATCCATTACTCAATTAACTAATTAGGGTTAGCAAGCTGTACACAATCAAATTCAAGAGAAGCTTACCACAGTGAATCCTACAATAAAGATGCACTATGCATATAATGTTACACACAAAGTTACTAAGCATATATAACCACACTATATACAGTGTAAAAAAACATGTGCATACATATATAAGATAAAACAACGACAGTAAGACATATAAAAAAATACTAAAAACATCTAAAATATCTTTTAAAAGATCTAAAAATCAGTGCATGAGTGGTCGAGCCTTCAAAAAGGGAACCAAAGTAGTGGCAGCATTCAACCCAGGAAACTTCTCAGCGTTAAGCTTCAGTATCCATTTTTGCTCATGCCCCTCTGTAATATTTTCTATGTCACCACCCCTAGGGTTCGTATAAATATGTTGCAAAACCAAAAATTTAAAAGAATGTGAACGATCATTAGACAGGCCAGAGCACTGGATTGTTTACAGTTGGTAATGTCTCTCACATGTTTTAAAATACGATCTTTCAACATTCTATCCGTTTTGCCTACATAATAAGCATGACATTGTTGACAAAAACAAAAATAAACAACATCAGTGGTTCTACAATCTGAATATTGATTAGAATGTAATGAAAAATGCCTGGTAGGATGCACATAATTATTTTTGTTATAAACAAACTGACAAGCACTACAGTTCCTACATGGAAAAGTTCCACGGCGAACAGAGTGAGTTAACTTTTTGCGTGTTTCCCCATGGCAAAGGTGTTGTTTAAGTGACTTGCTATTCTTAAAACTGAAATGTGGAATCAGTCCAACCTTGTCTACAAGGCCAGGAACTTCTTGTAAAAGGTACCAGTATTTCTTAACAACATCCACATATTGATTCCTAGGAATGTGTTAAGAGGGCAAGTTTTTAGGACATTCAGCCAGGCTACATAGTAATGACAATGATGAAGTAGCTGCATTGAATAACTTGAAAATTGAGTTTCTGGCTAGAGGATATTCTAGTGCAGACATTGATAATGCAATATCTGATGCCTGGAAGCTTAGAGATATAGGTGCAAACCTTATTATAATCACAACAGAGCGATCGCAGATGCAACACACAGTGCCATAGCTGAGAATGACTTTAGAGTGGTTCTCCAGTTTTCTAGCAACATTAATCAATATGTGAATGTTGTTAAGAAATACTGGTACCTTTTACAAGAAGTTCCTGGCCTTGTAGACAAGGTTGGACTGATTCCACATTTCAGTTTTAAGAATAGCAAGTCACTTAAACAACACCTTTGCCATGGGGAAACACGCAAAAAGTTAACTCACTCTGTTCGTGGAACTTTTCCATGTAGGAACTGTAGTGCTTGTCAGTTTGTTTATAACAAAAATAATTATGTGCATCCTACCAGGCATTTTTCATTACATTCTAATCAATATTCAGATTGTAGAACCACTGATGTTGTTTATTTTTGTTTTTGTCAACAATGCCATGCTTATTATGTAGGCAAAATGAATAGAATGTTGAAAGACCGTATTTTAGAACAAGTGAGAGACATTACCAACTGTAAACAATCCAGTGCTCTGGCCTGTCACGTTATGTCTAATGATCGTTCACATTCTTTTAAATTTTTGGTTTTGCAACATATTTATACGAACCCTAGGGGTGGTGACATAGAAAATATTACAGAGGGGCATGAGCAAAAATGGATACTGAAGCTTAACGCTGAGAAGTTTCCTGGGTTGAATGCTGCCACTACTTTGGTTCCCTTTTTGAAGGCTCGACCACTCATGCACTGATTTTAGATCTTTTAGAAGATATTTTAGATGTTTTTAGTAGTTTTTTATATGTCTTACTGTCGTTGTTTTATCTTATATATGTATGTACATGGTTTTTTACACTGTATATAGTGTGGTTATATATGCTTAGTAACTTTGTGTGTAACATTATATGCATAGTGCATCTTTATTGTAGGATTCACTGTGGTAAGCTTCTCTTGAATTTGATTGTGTACAGCTTGCTAACCCTAATTAGTTAATTGAGTAATGGATATTTGACTATTTAAATAGAGTGTAAGCCTTTTACTGTTGTCTGATGAAGCAACTTTATGTTGTGAAAGCTCACCATTTTCTGTTTTCTGTTTTGTCTATTAATAAACGTTCTCAGTGTGCTAGCTCGGTGCATTTTCTTTCATTTTGTTTGGGCTCCTTTTTGCACCTTGCTTTTACCTACGACCGTTTTTGTTTTTTATACTATTTTCTTTTATTCGGTCAAGCGGCACACAGTCTAATGGAGGATACTACAACTGAATAGTCCATGAGTGGACAGCATCATCGTTTTCTAAGGATTTTGGATATTCCAGTTAATCCATTACTGAATTTGGAGACAAATGCTGATGTGAATGACACTTTCTCTACAAATCAACGTCTACCTGAATTTTTTCAACAATATAAAAGCTTAGAGAACTTGATGTACAAATATAAAAGGTTACAATGGCAGCGACTGCATTTGCAAGCTTCTTTGGAAGCCAAGATCATTCCACGTGGACTGAGAATATTGAATATGCCCACTTATGGGGATGCATATCCAGTTTTACTTCGTAAGTGGCAAGAATTGAACTTGCAATTTAATTTCAAGTATATGGAACTCTTACTGGAATTTTTTCTACCTATAGAAATAGATCTGAAGTCACAGATCATTGACCTAGAATCTAAGATTACAGACAGCTTTTCATGTGACATAACCCTGAACAAAATGAGTCAATTACAAGATAACATCGTAGCATACGAAAAGAGATTGCAGACTGTTAAACTATCCAAACTCAATAGAGACAAAGCTGATTTTGCCAAGAATAATGTGTTTTCTTGGCCCAAAGAAGCTACTAATAGACCTAATCAAGGCAACAGCACTTTGAATTTTGCTCAATACCATTCAAGCATTTGATAGTGCAGCTAGCACTTCCGCCTTATTTCCGGTATTCGCTGATCGGCGGTTATGGCGTCCATGCCTACGAATGCTCAGCATGTCGCCTTGAATGTACAAGCTTCCTCTACTGCTTTGGACAACTTTGCAACTCCTATAGCTGGAGATCAGCCTCTTAACACTATCAAACCTTCGTATAAGGCCGACGGTTACGTCGCATACATCCAGCATTTCATGTATGCCAGCTGGAAATGTTATTCCATCACCTGCTAGTAAGAAAGATACTAGTGTTTTTTTAGACAGCTCATAGAAGGGCGATTTCTCGCTGAAGGCAGCGCTGCCATTCAGGACTCGCTCCAAAAATCTAACCTACAACAACAAAGCACCCAGGGCTCCTATAATGGACGGAGCTGCCCAGCAATCCAAGAAGAGACGTCTATAGACCCAGGTTTAGTCTTTAATATTTCTTCTTTTAACTTAACTATGGAACAGCTCAGTTTACTTAACAAAGGTCTATCATTTATTCCTGCCAGGAGGGCTGATCCTGCAGAAATGTTAAAAGATTTAAGACTTTTGGGTAGGAATCTCTCTCTAAAATGTATTTTTTCTGCAGGCAACACCAATATATATAACCAAGCCTGTATGTATAGACAACCTAGTACTTTTATTCCAGCTACACCCATAGGTATTCAACGTTTTATTGATGCATGTGAGATTGCTTTTAGGAGCTGAATGCTCTATCTGTTTGTAACATGTCATTTTATAATCTGACTACTGGAGAGTACAGAGCTTTGCAAGATTTAAAAAGCCTACATTCATTGATCATTAAACAGGCCGACAAAGGAGGCGGCATTGTTGTTTTAGATAAAGATTTATATGTTACACAAATGGAGAAACTGTTACTTGATACTACCACATATCAACGTATTTCTAAGTCTATGGTGAATGCCATCATAGATAAAGTTTCTTTTCTAATTTTTGACTTGTTAATAACTAATTGGATTGATGATTCACTTTTTAAGTATTTCAATGTTCATAAGCCTGTTGTTCCCAGGCTATATGGTCTACCTAAAATTCACAAGGACTTGTTATTTCCACCTATGAGACCTATTGTTTCAGGTAGTGGCTGGTGTACTGAGCCCCTCTCCATATATGTAGAAGGGACTTTACATGGTTTTCTGGACAACTGTTATACAATTTTAAAGGACACTAAGATGTTCTTACAGTGGCTACATAATAGGATGGAGATGATAGATAGAGATGAGGAATTTGTTCTTGTGACCATAGATATAGAATCTCTGTTTACCAGTATACCAAATGTTTGGGGTGTTGATAGTATTAGAGATTTTCTTACTGTGCACAAACTTTTGACTAACAATAAGATACAGTTAATCTGCACCCTATTAGAAATAATTTTAGAAAATAATATTGTTATGTTTCAAGAACAGTTTTTCCTGCAAAAGTTGGCAATGGGCACTGCTTGTGCCAATAGCTACGCCAACTTAGCACTGGTCAGTTGGGAAGAGCAAAACATTTTGTCTGCCACTAATCCTTTCTTTGGACAAATACTGTGGTATGTTAGGTTTGTAGATGATGCTTTATGTTATGGAAGGGCTCCGGCTCTGATCTAGACCAATTTTTGGATTATTTGCATTCAACAACTGATTTTTTAAGGTTTACACACCAGAGTTCAGCCACTGACATAAGTTTTCTTGATGTCAAAATCAGTAAATCTGATTTGAATCATCTCCGCAGTACTATATACTATAAACCAACTAGAAAGAACACATTGCTGCATAAATCTAGCATGCACCCTAGACATTCCAAGGAATGTGTTAAGAGGGCAAGATTTTAGGACACTCAGGCTACATAGTAATGACAATGATGCAGTAGCTGCATTGAATAACTTGAAAATTGAGTTTCTGGCTAGAGGATATTCTAGTGCAGACATTGATAATACAATATCTGATGCCTGGAAGCTTAGAGATACTAGGTGCAAACCTTATTATAATCACAACAGAGCGATCGCAGATGCAACACACAGTGCCATAGCTGAGAATGACTTTAGAGTGGTTCTCCAGTTTTCTAGCAACATTAATCAATATGTGGATGTTGTTAAGAAATACTGGTACCTTTTACAAGACGTTCCTGGCCTTGTAGACAAGGTTGGACTGATTCCACATTTCAGTTTTAAGAATAGCAAGTCACTTAAACAACACCTTTGCCATGGGGAAACACGAAAAGTTAACTCACTCTGTTCGTGGAACTTTTCCATGTAGGAACTGTAGTGCTTGTCAGTTTGTTTATAACAAAATAATTATGTGCATCCTACCAGGCATTTTTCATTACATTCTAATCAATATTCAGATTGTAGAACCACTGATGTTGTTTATTTTTGTTTTTGTCAACAATGCCATGCTTATTATGTAGGCAAAACGAATAGAATGTTGAAAGATCGTATTTTAGAACATGTGAGAGACATTACCAACTGTAAACAATCCAGTGCTCTGGCCTGTCACGTTATGTCTAATGATCGTTCACATTCTTTTAAATTTTTGGTTTTGCAACATATTTATACGAACCCTAGGGGTGGTGACATAGAAAATATTACAGAGGGGCATGAGCAAAAATGGATACTAAAGCTTAACGCTGAGAAGTTTCCTGGGTTGAATGCTGCCACTACTTTGGTTCCCTTTTTGAAGGCTCGACCACTCATGCACTGATTTTTAGATCTTTTAGAAGATATTTTAGATGTTTTTAGTATTTTTTTATATGTCTTACTGTCGTTGTTTTATCTTATATATGTATGTACATGGTTTTTTACACTGTATATAGTGTGGTTATATATGCTTAGTAACTTTGTGTGTAACATTATATGCATAGTGCATCTTTATTGTAGGATTCACTGTGGTAAGCTTCTCTTGAATTTGATTGTGTACAGCTTGTTAACCCTAATTAGTTAATTGAGTAATGGATATTTGACTATTTAAATAGAGTGTAAGCCTTTTACTGTTGTCTGATGAAGCAACTTTATGTTGTGAAAGCGCTCACCATTTTCTGTTTTCTGTTTTTTCTATTAATAAACGTTCTCAGTGTGCTAGCTCGGTGCATTTTCTTTCATTTTGTTTGGGCTCCTTTTTGCACCTTGCTTTTACCTACGACTGTTTTTGTTTTTTATACTAAAATCCAGAATACAGCAAAAAATCAGTCCAGGACCAGGCACAGCTCCACTTAAAAACACTTTAATAAAACAATATTAAAAACATAAAAAGGTTAGCGGTTTCATGCCCTCCAATAGGCACTTCATCAGACAACTTACAGCAGCAAATGCTCATTTTAAATGCTGCAATCAATTAGTCAATGAAGCAATTTACGATCTCTAAGGATAGGTTTTAAAGGCACATATCCATTTATCCCTGGTTCTTTATGTGCTTGTAACTGGGTTATCCATCTAGTCTCAGCCTTCTCTACTCTATTATTCAAATCACCCCCTCTTGAACAAGTATAAACACACTGTAGAACTATAAAACTAAAAGAATGGCCATCATTAACCTGTATATGTTTACATAAGGCACTAGTAGTATCTTTGTGTCTAATATAGCCAATATGCTCCAGGACTCTGTGCTGGGCCATCTCCTTTTCTGGCATTTATTTCTTGGAAGTTAAAGCCAATGACAAAGGCCTCAAGTTGAACAAGCTAAGGTAGTAAAGAAATAATTCTATGTTTCTCAACTTATAAGCAATGCCATGGCATCTAGGTCCAAGGAGGTCATTGTTCCTCTGTATTCATTCTTTATCAAATCCGTCATTGAGTACAATTTCCCCCTTTGGTATGCACTTGATCAGACACTTGCAGCAACTGGAACATCCACAGAGGTCCTTAAAAAAGAATGCAGGGTGTAAACAACATGTTCTGTGCAGATCACCTCAAAGCCCTATCTCTATACTCAATTTCCTATGGACTGTTGAGAGGGTATTTGTGCCTGGAATATAAGACATCCTTTGATAGCATTCTGATGGACCTTTTGCACATCCACTAGCATCAGAACTACTCAGCCTAAGCACTTGAAGTTTGTTAGTGACATAAATAGGACCTGCTGGAGGGACAGGTATGTGTCTCAAAGAATTCCCATCCTCTGGAATAGGCTTCTCATCCATATGAAGCAGAGTTCTTCCCTAACCCTAATCAAGCATAACCTGGACCAGTGGATGGGAAACTGAAAATTCACCCCATGTCTTGCACCTATACCTCTAATGGACAAAGGCAGTCAGTAAATTATACTCTGGCTTACATACACTCCATAAAATATCCTCTAAGATTTTAAACACTTGTAGGATATATTTGGGATGCATGGCTAGACTTATAAAGGACCTAGTGGTAGTTAGCTTAGTATACACCTATGAACTTACAGGGCAACTGCTTTCAACAGCTTGTGTTACCTATTCAACAAAGTTTACCAGGTTCATTAGAAAAGATCCACCTTTTACAAAAGCAGATTAAGGTGGATCTAGCCTGACAAAATATTTAATGTCTCTGTTAATCAAATGTGTTATAATGTGCTCCATGGATTTACAAGTAGGACTCACAGGGCAGTTCAGCTTATAGCTCCTGGGATCATTAGTAGCCCCCCCTTTATTGACTGGCATCACCAGTGCTATATGCCATACTTTTGGCACTGCGTTCTCCTACGTATGGAGATGTTACACCAATCATGTTTACTATTTAACAAGCAGCCTTGCTTAACTCTCTAAACTCCCTAGAAAAAAAATGTATCCAAAGCTCCTACCTTACCTCTTAGACAATCACCTGCTGGATTCTATTTAACTGTGTCTTAACCAATACGTCACTCCTGCAGCAAAGCTTACACAAGACACATTCTCAATCACTGAACAATGGATGAGAGTAAATATTGTAATATCCATCCAAAACTAACTAACCTTGTTTCTGGAGCTTTTCCTCCCCAGGACTTGAAAAAATGGTTCATCTTGGCCCAATGGACTATCCTGGTAAACCAACTGCAAATAAATAATAAATAAATAAATAAATAAATTGTATGTTGTTTTATCCCAGGAAAGAAGTATTCTTAGAAAGAGATAGCATGTTTATTCAATTTACTTTAGTGTTTGAGAGATACCGGTATCATATGGCTTTGGATAGTCATCTCAGGAATAAAATTTGTACTAAATGTATGTACTAATTTAAAATTTTGGAAGAAAGTGCAGGTTTACTGGAAAACCTATTTCTTGCATACTTGGCAAAGCCTTACTAATTGATCAGGAAGGAACCCAGATATAAGGATGTGGTCAGACTTCTTTTCCATTTTTTATATTTATGTTCTAACAAATATTTAAAATACTAATGATTATTTCATGTTACTGAGATTTCAGAACTGCATAACATTGACATGTCAAACTTTTGTTGCTTGAAAAGATAATTGAAGTTATGTATGTTGAGCAATAAGAAGTATTAGTTGTATTACTATACGTGTTGACATGACCGATGACAATTTTTGGGGGATATTGTTTTAAGAAAATGCATTCATTACATAATATTTGTATTTTACAGCTTGGTTGGTAGAAATGTTTTGGGGATTTTATTGAATATAATATCTTATTACTTTATTTTTGGATGTTTCATAATATGTACAGTTGTTAAATCTGTTGCAATAAACATGCTCATGATGAAAAAACTAAATTTATCTGCTTATATATTGTGAATGTCAACTGATTCCAAGTAGGTTTTTACAGTTCTGCATATTGTTGAGTGCTGTTTCTTAGTTTTCTAACATGACTAAAGAAGGATTTGTAATTGTCCTTGTCTTCAGATTCCACCCTGAATTCATGGGGTACCTTAGTAGATCTACGTTCTTAGTCTGGTATTGAACAGAGACACCATAATATGATCCTGTTTTGATATTGATATGTTTGCTACACTGGAATATCCATTAACTGAACTTTGCCTGAACAGGACACTATGGGGGCAGCAAGAAATTTAGCCATTATGTGGAAGCTTTTGAATTAGAGGTTCTGACCATCCCTTGCTCGACCCTCAGCAAACCCTGTAACAGTTAAGGACTACTCAAGCATGATGCTGACACTTACAAGATCCTCTAAAATGACATCAATTATTTAGCAAATTGCTGAAGCCAATCATATTTTCTTTGTACCTAGGCACAATATATGTAGAAAGGAGGATTCTGCTTAGTATCAAGATTTTGCCTGCATTTGTAACATGCACAGAGATGTCAGATATGTATCTCTGCATCCCTCTGGGTTCCTTCCCCCAAATTCATTTATCCTCATATGCAGAACTACCATAATGTGGTTATATTGGTCTGGTAGAAGAGTCAAAGTGGCCCTTAAGAATCAGAGATCCTGGTACCTGAAAAACAAAGCACTGTGACTCTGTTTTTGTCCAGGAGAGTGGAGAATCTATGTGTTTCACTATGGAGTCACCAATCACTAAAACATTTTTGTTTGTGTGTGATTTGTTGTCCTGGAATTGGGTCTATATTGTATCATTGAATGCTTAAAAAGCAAACGATGAATAATCGACCCCATGTAAGCGAAAGCTTACAACAGAAATTTTTCCAAAAAAAAAAAATAAAAGAAAAGAAATAAAAAAGAAAAAAATTGAAAGAATACATAAAGTGGGGGGCTTCATCCCCACACACCCCCTACTTAAATATACCAACTCCAAGATCTCACTACAGTGCCAAAAATGGCAAAGTAATGGAAGTGGCCAAGCAAATTCTTTCCCTGGGAAAGAATTCACTTAAAAGCTGCTTCGCAATTTTGCCTTTTCGTTGTTTTAAGTTCGACCAAGACACATTTGATAGAATGCGTCTTCGGTCATCTAATAGGAACCAATGGAATTCAGACCATTTGTCTCACACTGACTTCTTGTTAAAAGAGAGATATCATGTAATGCAATGCTGATTATGACTTTTGCTGAGGCTTAATCCTTATGGGTCTTAGAAGCTTAAATAAGGATTTCTTTACAGTGTCACAATTTCAGATTCTATGAGTTTATAGACTGGTATGTTAGTGTGATTTTCATAGTCTGTGTGCTTTTGTGAGTGTGAGGCCTCCATATTGCTTAAATATTTGCACCTCTCACAAACGGAGATATTTAGGCTTAGTAAGAGTACATTATACATTGAGCATAGGGCAGTTATCACACTGCTTTATGATACCTAATGCTATGCGGCTGGGAAGAATGCATTGACAAAAAGGCTGATCTTCCATTTTTTGCAGTAAAGAGTAAAACTTGATTTGATATACAGAGAGGTGAAGAGCTTAAATAAAATAGAAATGTATGGTCTCCTAAGATAGTCATTGTGGAGTAGTACAGTTACGTATGAATGTATTTTTAGATAAATATGTAAGTGGATTTAAATGTGACTTTAATAAGCTCAGTTCAGGAGCCTTTGTGTAACAGTAAGTATTTGTACTGGCTGTGGGCTAAGTTGCACAATGTAGCACACTAAAGGTTCCTCTGGGCTACTTTTAGTGTACTAAGTGCTCAGCTCTGCATGTTATGGACATGCACATAACAACAGCCTATTTACAGATAGGATTTAGGTGAGCTGGCTAGATTAGGAAAAGTTACAACTGAAGTTTAACTCATCCAGTCTCTTTCAGGATGTCTGTATTCAAGGACTTACAGATATTCCTGTTATAACTCTTACATACCCACATAATTTATTGTTAATAAACATGCCAACAAAAAAAGACAATAACTGGGTATTCCCTAAAACTTCTACAAGGATTTAGTAGGAGGATTTAATAGAAAATGTACTGTCATGACATTGGTATTCTTCATATCACAAAACATTTAAACAAACCCAGACCATGTGATGCCACTATCAAACAACATACAGCCATACACAAACATAAAAAACATTTACAGCTTAATGCTGACAGTGTGTCCAACAAGCACATGCATTAACTTTCCTTCTTATTTGTTGTATCACATAATCCTGGTAAAATCCACAGCTCAGAATCACAATTAAAAATGATAAAGAAAAATTCACATCAAAAACTGTATCGTCTCCCAGAAAGTAACAGAACTCACTGAACCTAAACATCTAGCCAGGATTCACCCCCTCGCAGAAGTCAAAATTTACAATCTTCAAAGTATTAACTTCCTAATAACTCATGCATTTGTTCTATTAATGACCATAGCTCAATCACCTTCCATGGATTATCTTTGAAAAAGGAATGACTCTGTGGCATCTACCATCTTCATCAGTAGAACTCACAATTCTCAAGGCAAATTACACTATGACTAGCCAAACATGAACTGGTCTTCAATACAGACTTTAAAGATCATAAAAAGCATAAAAGTCCATCAGCAATATAATCATGCAAATGAAAAATAAGTATTTTCATTTCCAACTTCCATCCTAAAATGCAAAACAAGTATGTAAAGCTAAAAAACCCCAGAATAAAACATCTCAAGAATCTGTATAACTTCACTTAGTCTAGCTGGAAACAAATTCCAACAGGATAAAAAAAAACACTCACTGCCCTGTCTGACCTTTTTAAATTATCTTCATCAAAGAATGCAACAGTTTTATTGCTTTATTTTATTTCTCTGTTAAATGGATACTCCTGCTAAGTGCATATGCTCCATTTTAGGGGCAAATCAAGAACACTGCCGGGTGAACTGATCTACTCTGAGTCTAATTGTATGTTATGATACTTAAACCCAAGGCTACAGCAGGAAGATCATAGCCTTAATCCTCTGAGGTATACTGACACTGACTTATACCTCATCTCAGCACACTTATGCTAATAATGAAAATGTTTACTAATTCCCGTTCATCAGCTCCAGCACATTTTCTTTCTACATTAATGCAATAACAAAAAACCCAAACACATAAACTATTATGAAACCTGCCAGAGTTCAAGAGGTCACACTAGAACAGCTTATTGCCAAGGTATTGGAGAATAGCATTAATCTCCATTCAGGTAGTGCACACTTTTTATTGATAATAACACTTGACATCTTTCACAAATCCTGATAGCAAGCCATAGTTATGCTGTACCTTTCATAAAAAGTAAACAAATAAATCACCCACCTAGCCAGAGTAATGTATAAACATCTCAGTCCCTCCATTACTTGCCAAACTCCTTGAAAATTGAGTTGCAAAGCAAGAGTAAAGTTATGACATACTAAAATTATCTACATAGCTTTAGACCAGATATGGAAACCTTACAACATTTTAGCTCAAAACCAGTGTCATTTTTACAAACACAAACTGTCATCTCCTTACAGGATAAAGTTCCATTTGCTTAACCAAACTGTTTTGACACTGGTGACCCCAACCCTCAACTGGTGGGCCAGTTTGAAACAAAGCAATCTAGTCTCAAAACCAAAATAATAGAAAGTAGGAAAAGAATGCAGTGTCAGTGGCCTAACAGGCTGCACACTCACTTTTAATGCTGGGAAGATCACAAGGCTGTGGGTTCTATCCCTACACTAAATACTTAATTAAATTCACGTGCAGGCACTAGCAGTACAGTGCTCCTTTAGTGGAGTATGGTGGTGCTCCTAAATTGCTATCCTTCAGATAAGACATTATACCAAAACCTTGTCTGGCTGAGTTGGTTGCAGCTTATGATGGTATATAGGATTCAATGAGAATTAGTAAAGAGTAGAGCCTTTTATTAAAATACTACATAAATAAAAATATACACTATTTCACATTTGCATTGTCCTACACAGACATTATTCTACCATACTAATGGAGTTAGCATTGCATTGTCATAATGTGGGAATCTGCTTGTCCTTATTTATTTATTTATTTATTTACTCTTTGTTGACTGGGTTAGTTCCACTAGGCCAGTATCCTCCTTTTAGGAGTGACTCAAGGTGCCATTCATACAGACTCGGGAACATTTGTCCAGGGCACTGGGAACTTCCCCTAGTCTTAGGAGCCGCTAGATGTTGCTGGAGGGCTCCTACAGCAGCAATGAAAGGGAAACAGCAGCAGGGAGGAGGGCAGAAAAATAATAGAGAGTTTGGAGGTAGAAAATTACAATTTTGAGAAAAATGTGTTCAGTATGATGCACCAGAATGCAGATAAAGGATCCTGTGTGGAAGATGATAAAAATGAGGAATATTCAGCTGTTGCAATGATGAATGATGTAATTGGATCAGTTAGAGTGGTGCGGATAACAAAAATGGCATCAGGAGGATTTTAGACGAAGTTCTGTTAAAAATAATCAAACAGGATGATCCAGGACGATTCCTGTTGTTTCATGAGGTGAGATGACAAATAACTTTTTCAGAAGTGCTGAGGATGGTATTGTGGAGAAGGAGCCAGGTAATGTGGCAGCAGAACATGCAGCAGTTATAAATAATGAGGCAGTGATAGAAAGTAAAAGAGCAAAGCAGCAACGCATTTAGAAGGAACCTGGTTTTGTGGCATCAGACAATGTGGTAATTAAAACATACACAGCAGTAAAAGCAGGCAAAACAGAACATCAGCAAGCTGTAAATAAAAGCATTTGTACAAAGAAGAGGAGACCAACTGTAAGAATCAGAACAAAAATTATACTGTAATAGACAGATACTATGTATGTGGAATGTGGTAACTGTTCGAGACTTTAAAGCTTTCATACAGGATATAGGAACAGAGACGTTTTGTGACTAAACAAGTGAAACTGATGGACTGATGATAAACATTCTGGAACTGTGTAACACAAAGAATGACCTTTATCTGTGGAACAATTATTTGTTTTCTGGTAGTAACTTAAATGTTAAAAATGTTACTTCTCAGTTTGGATCTGTTGGACTGGAAGAAAAGGGTGTTTAAAAATGCATGCTTGGTTTGTGTGAAGCTGTTGATAACATTGTTATAGTTTGAGACGAGTGAAACTAATGGAATTTACTGTGAAGGAAAAAATGCTGAAACACTTACCAAATGTTATTTTTCTGGTTGGTCATAGAAGGACATTAAGATATGCTGGCCAGCCTAAATCATGTTTCTTTCATTGGGAGTTTTGTAATTTAATTATTGATTGTGACAAGATACAATGTAACAAGTTATGGGAGGAAGGGCATAAAGCAAGAAAGTGTGTAGTTGAATTTGGGTTGTGTAACTTTTGGATGGACTGTTAAAAATCAGTAAATAATTTAAAATAAGGGGAAAGGTAAGAAAACATCCATGAGGAAGAACAACAAGAGGCCAGAGGAAAGGTTGAACTAGGTGAAGAAAAAACTGTAAAAGAGGAAAAAATGATGAGAGATTACATGTAAGAAGAGAGGTCAGGAGAAGGGAATGACACTGATAATTTTAAGTTCTAGCAGCGCAAAAGTAACATTGATTATTTTGGGAAGATTAACTGTTGTGGATAAGAGGTGGAGAGAACAAGTTTACAGAATTATAGCATTATATGCATGTGTAACTAACAAATAAAAAGAGAACCTGATTTATCAAATATTAGACTGTGTGGTGGTTAACATGAAAATTATAATTACTGGGGACTTTAATTATGATTTAAGGGGAAAGTGTGAAAAGGAAGGGAAAATGTTAAAAAATATAAGAAGTGAAAAAATGTGGTAAATTGTCTGGAAGAAAATTTTATAGGCTTGTAGAAGGGGAGCACTCGGATCTGAAATTTATTATTTTGTATTATTGTAAGGCTTTGGCTAGCAGATGATGATACAGTTGTGGGTTTTTCAGATCATTTAGCCATATGGATGGATTTGATGAAATAAATGGAGTATATTAAAATAGGAAAGGGAATGTTGTTTGCATTTATGATGAATGTGATAGTGAGTGAAGCAGCTAATAAAATGAAATATGCTAGATAAGTGATGCAAAAGGTGAAAACAGTAGTTCTGACATAAACAGATTCCTGTAAAATATGAAAAGGAAATTTTGCAGTTGGTGTTTTCTTTCATATGGGGTTCAAAATTAAACCCAGTGAAAAGAAGTGCATTGTATTTGACAGAAGATGAAGGGGGATTTGGATTACTTAAATCCAGTTTATTTATTCTACTTCTTTAAAATTGTATACAGTATTAAAGTGAATAAAGGAAGGCAAAAAGAATTTAATAGTGAGAATATTTACATGTAAGTACAAAAGTTTTGTGAGGTGATGGAAATAAGAAAAATAAAAAAAATTATCAAGAGAAAAAATGGAAAATAAAAATGAATGATATAGCGAAATATAGATGGATGTGGTATAATAATGTGATGAGACAATATTATATAACCCCATAGGAAAATCAGAAGAAGTGATTGAAGCCATTAATGTAAGGAAAAAGTGGTGTACCAAGAAACTAGAGTGTCAGGAGATAGTTAAGAAATAAGTTACCAGTGAAGGGGAATATGCCATATAAAAATAACTTAGAAAGAGTGTCACATTTTGTGAGGAAGAAGAGACAACATAACACGTATTTGAAATGTAAAAGAATGATGACATTTTGAAAAAAGTTGTATGAAGAATTTTTTTATGTATGAATATTATAAGAATAAGAATATATAATGTGTCAGGAGGGCAGATAAGAATTTATTTCATATAATATGGGTTATTTGGAATGAAAGACTGAATGAAATTTGTTTAATGGGAATTTATTGCTGAGTATCCCCCAGATTCACTATCCTTCCATGCAGGACTAGCTTAGTTCTGCATGGAAGTGGCTGTTTAGGAGCAGGACAGCAGTGTGCCATGCATATCAATGAAGGCGTGCTGCCTGAGCTCCTAATCTTACACAAAGCATGTAAGAGTGCAGGGGGCGTGTCTGTGAGCAGAGCTCTCAGAATATACATGCCCCCTCCAATGAAAAACAGCAGAGTATGAATAAGAATGAGCAAGACCGCATAGGTGTTCACATACCCCCAGCAACATCCCCCAAGTTTACAAGAGCAATAGTTAAAACAATAAATATAAAGAAGTGTATTTTTTTTATAAAACAGATTAAATTTAACTGTAGGTATGCAGGTTTGCCCATCGCTTAGCTACAGTTAAGGTAGCTTAAATGGCAGGAGGATAAAAAGCAAGATATATGCAAATGAAGCAGAACAGCAATAGTGTAGTGGGCAGAGCATTCACCTTATGAGCAGTCATTCTCGGTTTGAGTCCCACTGTAGTACATTCCATTTTCCATGTCAAATCACTTTATGACCAAAATTTTTAGTTGCATAACCTACTAAATAACATATATTTGTGAACTGGAGTACTGCATTAAATGCAGATGTGAGGTGTCAGTATCATAATGTTGCAAAGTCCACAGATAATGCATGTGCCCTGTACATTATATGTACACAGGAATCAGGGATACAAATGGAAGGTAAAATGTGTAATGAATGATAACTCCATACAGCTTCCAAATCCGCCACCTTCCCAAGAACCATTTAGACATTACTGTCTAAAGTAGTGCAGTGGTAAGTGGGAGTAAGCACTAATAAGCAAATGTAATGACTATTAAGCAGTAGTAAATGAGATTAAGCATTAGTAAGCGGGTTTAAGCCTGTTTGTGCAGAGGTAACCAATGCGCACGCAGGGTAAGCAATATTAAAGCTATCTTTCTGTAAGCATATTTATCTGTAGGTTAGCATTGCTTACCCTTGCGCAAATCTGCACAAACCCGCTTACAAGTGCTTAAAAGTGCCTTAATCATTCTGTATCCAACAGCTGCTATTCTGCCCAGCAACAAAATAAACAGCCTTTGTAGGTCTTGAACCCAGGACCTTATACACTATAGTCACAGTAGTTAACCACTAAGCCATCACAGCAGTACATAACATTGAGGTATCACCAAACAAATCCTCACTTTAGTAAAAATCAAACTGAACATGTGAAAGGAATCTATATATAGTCTTATGTTCTATAACCTACTGCATAACATAAATATGTGAACTGGAGTACTGAAGTAAGCCCAGATGTGAGGTGTAATTATAATAGTGTTAAAGTCCCCTATTACACACAAGGACCCCATACAGAGTACGTACACATGAATCATGGATACCAGACATATATATAACATGTAATGAATAATAAATCAATGCCAAAAAGCAAATATAATGCAAAGTAAATATTAAGCAATGCTAAGCATTGCACAGGCCAGCTTAGTAGGTGTAAGCAATGTATAGACCAGCTAACTCAATTTGCCCAGTGGTATACCCCTTTAAACAATGCCAACCTTAGGTAAGCAGGTTTGCCCATATCTTAGGCTTTTCAAAACAGTCCAATCATGGTAAAGTGCGGGAAATTGGCCCTATTTAAACCCAACAGGTGGGAATACATCTCATAACTGGTTGTAGCTTCACCTTGCAGGCACCATGTCTGGAATGGGAGAGGGAGTGCACTTTCAGTCACAGCGCTGGGGCATCCAGGAGTCCAGAGTCATGGCAGGACTCTTTGTCAAAGACCATGAGCAGAGACTGCTGCAAGGCCAGTACCAGGGCTGCCAATATAAAGCAGAAGGCATGGACCGTCTAATGCATGACCTCACCAGTGCCACTGCCATATCCTGAACTGGTAAGCAGGTCAGGCATCACTATGCCAACCTTAAGTGGTGAAAGGAGGATCTCTTGGATCAGTGGATCCAAGAGGTTAGGATGACAGGGGAGATTCCAGTAGTGTGTATCACTCCACTACCTGTTTAATAATTGCCAGCTCATATATATTATGGATAGGTATGGCTAAATATTCCTCTTATGTCCTTCACATTTGCAAGTGAGCGGGCTGTGAACCAGGAAGCCCATGGCTGTCACTTGGAGAGGTTGTAATGCGAGACAGGTTAGTAATACTCTTGCATGTACTGTCATAGGAAATAAATCTAACTGTATTAGTAAGTCAATTGCCTGTATAAAATCTGTATTGTTTAAGGCAAGTACTGCATACACCAGAGAATATGGCAGGAAGAGTCTCATATAGGTTGTATGTAAATAAAAGCATAATAGTCTGACAATGAAGGTCTAACTGCTGAACTGCATGTGTTTACTCTGGTATCATATGGTAATGTAGATTTGCAGTCACTTAATAGTATTGTTGTATTAAGCACTGTTACCCACACTGTGCAACATAAATTAAAATTAAATAGGAATGTCTGTATATGACTGGTGTAATCCCCAGAGGTCAGCTAATACAAATGGGAGAGACATAGACAGAAAACAGTGAAAAGACAGGCAACAAAATCCAAACAGCACACACAACTGAGATGGGAATTGTTGTATTTTTAGCACACACAGCCATGGTGCAAATCCTGGGAGTGGTAGTAGTCTGCATACGGAATCATATCCCACAACTGTACAGATATGTCCAGAATGTCAAGTAAATTGGCCCAGATCTGCTGCCTGTCACTGTGTCCCCCTGGGAAATCAGTGGGATGATCCCAGAGGTATAGGCTGCAAACAAGAAATACAACTGATTGGAATACATCTATAAAAATAAACCTGTCACTCTAGCAACTCCCCAAACTGTTATGAGAGTAATAAGCCAAGTATGTCCTATCCATACCCCCATGTTGTCAAGCTGTGACCAGAGTGTGTACAGTAACAGAGTGAGATGTAAGTGCATAATACTAATGTAAAACTGGTACTTTGTGTGGCAACAGTCAGGTAGCGCTAACAAACTTTACTCCCACAGGTCTGTCAGATATGAACACTGTGCCCAGAAATAAAAGAGTGATACCCTGTACTGGTACTGTTTACTTTGGTATTGTATGGCATTGCTAGTGTTGCAGTTTCTCTGAATAATAAGGTATTACTCATCACTGTCACCCACACCGTGCTACATAATATAACTGTCTAGGAAATCCTGTATAAGAGTGATGTAATACAAGGTCAGAATGTAAAACCACAGGAGAATTATACACAGAGATCAGAAAAGAGATATACAGCAATATCCATATAGCACACACAACTGTGATGGACAGTGTTTTAGTGTTAGCAGACACAGCCATGATCTGAATCCTGGGAGTGGAAGTAGGCTGCATACAGAATCATACCTCACAAATGAACAGATATGTCCAGAATGTCCAGTATATTGGCCCATATTTGCTGTCTGTCACCCTGCCCCCCTAGGAAGTCAGTGGGGTGATCCCAGATGTTTATACAGCAGACAGGAAATACAACTGATTGCCACACATCTATAAAAACAAACCTGTCACACTAGCAACTCCCCAAAATGTTATGAGAATATTAGGCAAAGTAAGTCCCATCTACACCCCCATGTTGTCAAGCTGTGACCAGAGTGTGTACAGTAACAGAGTGAGATGTAAGTGCATAATACTAATATGAAATCTGGTACTTAGTGTGGCAACATTCAGGTAGTGGTAATAAACATTGCTCCCATAGGTCCGTCAGATACGAACAATGTGCCTAGAAATAAAAGATTGATACCCTGTACTGGTATTGTTTACTCTGGTATTGTATGGCATTGTGAGTGTTTGTAGTTGCTCTGAATAATAAAGTATCACTGATCACTGTCACCCACACTGTGCTACATAATATAACTGTCTAGGAAATCCTGCATAAGAGTGTTATAAGTCACTAAAGGATGAGGAGGGCAATAGTCTACATATGCTCTGGTTCACCTGCATGTGGTCAAAACATGGCCAGAGTCTGTGCAAAAAGAGATGGGCAGGTATGTGCATAACATCAACCTGGAATTTGGGAATATGTGTAGAAACAGTTAGTGTTAACTAACAATTCCTCCACAGGTATACCAGGTAAGAGGTGTATACTGCAGGCAAAACCAGTTTGTATATATAGTTGTCGACAGCCATATCACTGTCCAAACTAAGGCAATAGGGCAGTGTAGTAATACTTGTAAGGTACAGAAAACAGCACTGACTAGGAAAGTAATGTGAACTGCAGGAATATACTAGTTGTTAATTGACATCTCCCCCCACACCATATCTCCAACAATATACTAAATACCTACCTCAATAGGTACATGATGACTTCACTGTAATGTTAGGGCATATGTACTATTGTTTGATAATTATTTAAATCTGTTTCTATGCATGTGCTATGTTGAAATACTCCAACATTGGTGGTATGGTACCATCAATGTACCTGCATGCTGTTGTTATTACCACTGTGGTCGCATATATGCATGTGTTCTGTTTGCTATGCAACTGTTCCATATCTGGTGTCTGGGTTAATGGGAATATCTATGCATGCTGTTATACCTAATCCTGGAATGTGTTGAATATTACTAACCCACATATGCTGATAAACCATAAACACCATAGAACGTATGCGAATGGGGGTCCCAGCGAACCCACCTGTCCCACCTCAGCTGGCCATGGCACCGGGCACCAGCACATCTGGGGCCCAACCCAGAACCTCCTTGTCTGTTGGCCCTGCACCACCTTTGGGTGGAACCACCTCAGGGGATGGGGCTCACTCCCGCCCAGGAGTGAGCATGGACAGGAACCTGTCACCCATCGCCAGGTCCAGGTCATGGTGCGTAGTGAGCTCAATTAGCAGTTTGGAGATCTGCTATGCCAGCTCAAGGGCCGTATGTCATGACTAGAAGGTCGGCATGGCTCCCCAACTCACCCTCCAGCACAGCCACCTTCGGGGCTGTGAAGGTGCAGTGGTGACTGCCCATGGGTGGGGACCTCAGTCCCACTGCTTCCACTAGGGGGCTCATGGGCTTCTGATTTCCCAACACTCCTCCCCATCAAGGTGTTTACCCCCCACATGTGTCATATACCGACCCTGTATGCATCTTGTTTGTCTTGTCTGTTAACCTACCCAACCTACCTCCCCAAATATACCTACTATCCCTCCCCAACATCCAACTCTCACCTGAAAAAACAGGACAATATGTTCCCCTCAAAAAAGCATCGCCCCATACATAGCTGTCCATTTTGCACATGTGTCCACTGGACACATGTAATCTGGTCTAATTGGCATCACAACATGTTACTGTTGTCCTCACCCTTCTCTCGGGGGTTTGAGTGTCCAAATCTACCTACAAATTCAGTGTACATGCACAGCTGTTGCTGTAGAAGAAATGGGTAGCTATGGACCTTCCCTATACCCTCCTGCACATCGCTAGCTATTTTCCCTACTGTCTTTCCCTCTTTGTGCCCCTTTGCACAACTTTCCTATCAACCCTTTTTCTTTTCCTTTAAAGAAATTAGCATGGGAGTAAGCACTTTTAAGCAGCAGTAAGCGGGTTTAAGCTTGTCTGCGGTGGGGTAGGCAATGCCTACACAGGTTAAGCAATTGAGAAACTAAATCAGTATAAGAAACTGTAACTGGAAGTTAGCAGTGCTTACCTCTGTGCAAACCCATGCAAACACGCTTACAACTGCTTAAAAGTGCCTTACTCACACTGTATCAAATGGCCCTTGTTCTGCCCAGCAACAAAATAAACAGCTTTTGCAATGCTCGAAGCCAGGGCCCTGCACACCATAACCAAAGTTATTTACCACCAGGCCATATCAGATATACATAACCCTAATGTTTTCACAAGCATATCACCCACCGCAGTCATTCAGCAGTACAGGAAATGTATTTAAACATGTAGAGGTATGTGTGTGTGTGTGTGTGTGTGTGTGTGTGTATATCTATATATACATATATATATATATATATATATATATATATATATATATATATATATATATATATATATATATATATATATATAAAACATATCTATATATATATATATATATATATATACACATACATATGCATAGATCTATAGATATATATGTCTATATCTATATGTCTATATATATATATATATATATATATATGCAGCAATATATATATATATATATATATATATATATATATAAGCATAAATATATATCTATATAGGTATATACAGACATATATCTATAGATATAAAAGAGGACATAACAAAAACATATATGTCCACATGCACTGTTAATGGGGGTGAGTGGGGCCAAACAACATATGTCTTGTACATATAGATATGCCCCCAGCCAAACACACGTCTGCCCTGCAATACAATACCGACTGTTGCAAATCCCGTAACCAGGACCTGACACACCCTGGGCACAAGATGTTAACAGTACTCCATCCCACCTATATGATGTCAGGCTGGTATCAGTAACATATCATGCAGTACAGTCTGGCTACCTTAGGGAATGTACAATGTGGAAGCAATCAACATTTTTAAGATGCATATACACAAACCCATATATGCAGATACATATATATATATATATATATATATATATATATATATATATATATATAAATATATACATATATATGTAACTACACATACACACACACAGAGATATGTATAGGAAGATACATATGTAGAAGGTGCACACAATACAAAACAGCCACTATGCCTACAGTTGCCATCTTACCACCAACTGGGCACTGTATGAGCCACCCATACAAATGACAATTGTTGCCTGCAACATATACCCACAGAGAGGTCAAAGGATATAACACTACACACAGGTTTGCATACACGGGAAAACTTTATTTATGTACTATTACAGTTGTATATGGCATGCCATATAGCTGTTTAGATTCTGACATACATATAAACAGAGTAATGCAACTGTGAAACAGTTATATTAATACAGTAGTCTGGAAAGGTTTACATATGTTGCTGTCCAGGCCAAGGCTTTCAAGTAGTGCAATAGTAAAGACAGACTGGGCCACAGGATAACAATCAATCAACAACAAGTAATACAGTTGTATAGTCCAGCAGCCTCTATCTACACTCTGTACACAATCCCTAGGGGGTAAAAACCTCAGTTGACACAATGGGATGTATCTGTTACATAACAAGGCATAACTGACATAATCACAATCACACTGACAAACAGAACAGTCTGCATGGCAGGAAGCAGTAGGCCTGCATTTACCCATGGTGAATTGTATGGTAATGTACATCCAGATACCTCAAGGCAGCTTACCCCTGATACCCCCACATGTTGTAACAGCCTAGGTTAGTTATGGTGCACCCCCCCAGACTGAATAATACAGGGCCATATACCGCTGTTACATACACTGGCCTCTGGAGTGCATAAGGGCACACATGTATTATGTAGATGAAGCCCACACATATATGGACCCAACCCCACAATATATGTGGGGGCCACAACAGCAGTGGACTGATGGCAGGAATGGCAGCATGACATACTCACAGCCCACTACATAACAACCCCTGACAGCATGTCATATGTACAAAGCCTGGTATGTAGGTGGAGGACAGAGGTTGGAACACAGGCCCATATGTGAAGTACTGTTGTCATACAGTAAGCAAGTTGCTGATGTTATAGAATAGCCTGCAACATACCCTTAGTCAGGAATATGAAATTAGAAACAGAAATGGATGTAGCCATGTACTGAACACACACAATGACAGTGATATATATGATACAAGACCTGTGTGGTGGACAGGCAAACCATAATAGGCACACCTCTGGCCATCAAGTGGATAGGCCCACAGTTGAGAGCTATGCAGACAGACGGCATTTCAAGTTAAACTAGTATGTACACAAAAACCCTGTAACACTGGTGCTATACAATGCATACAACAACACTACTAACACTCTGTCTGTAGTTCTGGAACCTCCTACAAATATGCAGCTGGCCTGAGTGTGCAGGTTCTCTTGTAAGAGGTATTGCTATTTGCTGTCTGTAACACTGCTGCCCACAGACAGGAAGGATGTCCACCATACAGGAAAGGTAAAGGGACCACACCCACATGATGTAGGGATTTATAGTAGATTGTTGCCATGACAGTGGTAACTGGAAGTACTACACAGCATGATGCATGCAGGTAGCAAGTGGAGGAAACTGACTGGTGCAGAGGCCATCACCTGATCATGTGCATCACCTACAATATCCATGCTGCAATCTATTCAGAGCAGCTCAATCCATTTACTGGAGAGAGACCTAGATAGAGAGAGAGAGAGCGTGAGTGAAAGGCAAAAATACAACAAAAAAAAATCCATTCAGCAAACTATCCAGAAGAGACATCATTCCCACAACAGGTATGTGAAGTATATATGCATGCAACTGAATGTAGTTCTTGGTCCATAATAATGGGATAGATGATGTGGAATGATTTATATGTGCCATCAGGTGTTGTTCTTGTAATGATGTTCAGCTGAACAACTGCTAAGGACATTAGAGTCTGTCCCTGTGGGTAGTGGGCCATACCCGTCAACTGTGCAGAGCAGCACTGACTGATAAGATGTAAGCCATCATAGTGTGTGTTGTATAATGGGAAGCATGTATATTACTGTGGCCAATATCTGGTGGTAGAAGTAATGCCATAATGATGGATATGTGGTTTCTACAGCCCACCTCTTGCAGGATACTTAAGTTAACCTTTATTGTGACATGAAGGAATGCCATAGGTGTGTAATAGGGTTACTTGCAATCTGGCCCTACATATACCCCTTAATGTCAGGCTGTGTCCATATGTGTCACCTATCTGTGTTGTAGCAAGGCAGAATAGTGCAGCTGTGCAGGAAGGTGTTGTGAGATTGTGGACCTGATGTCTGAATGCACCCCATATATAGGTATGCATATGTGTACATATATATATATATATATATATATATATATATATATATATATATATATATATATATATATATATATATATATATATATATATATGTATATATCTACATGTATGTCCACAAATATACAGATACCCATGTGTAGACATATATATATATATATATATATATATATATATATATATATATATATATATATATAAACACATATATACATCATATATATCTACACATATCTATATGCATATGTCTACATATATACAAACACACACACACACAAACATATATGTATATAATACATATCCACTATATTACCACCACAGTGCTGCATGCTATGTGCATGGAAACAGCATGCATAGCAATACAGACAGATATCTACAGCTGTCAGTGTGTGCAACATTGATGGGTATGTCACATGTGAATCACTTGTTGGGACGACATTGCCCTTTTCTGTAAAGTATGGAATGGGAATATGGGGCAGTACGGCAGGTATAGTTGCGGAGGTGGTCAGGATTCATAGATATAGAGGACAGCCTACAGGGGTGGTATGTGACACATGTGGTGGGTAAACACCCTGGATGGTGTGTGTGGTCTGTGATGTGGAAGCCCCATGGGCCCAATATGGACACAATGAGAAAAAGCCTCCCACCCACTGCTATTCACAACAGCAGAAGGTGCCTGGCCTCTAGGCTGAGCAGGAGGAGCATGTGGACCCTGTGAATGTGTACTGGGTGCCTCAAGGTAATGTAACACATCCCACATGTGTCTATGGAGCCTGTTATGGAACAGACCCTTGGCCTGACCTCGGGAGCAAGATCATGTCTGTGTGTGCCCCCGGGGGGACAACATCCCCTGAGTTGGTTCCACCTGAAGGTATTGCTGGACCAGTACATGAGGAGGCCCCAGGGTGGATCCCACATGTGATGTGGCCTGGTAACATGGGCAGATGAGTTTGGAGAGGTGTTTCTGTTGGCCAATAGTACATAAACATGCTATTGTGTCACTGTTATAGAACATATGTGGGTAGTAATAGTCTACACACTCCTGGAACATGTCCAACAGCATGCAAAGATATCCCCAATAACACAGAATGTCAGATGTGCAGCAATCACATAGCAAGCATACCACAGGCATATATGGAACCATAATGGCCCTGACAATGGCATGCAGGCGAACAGTCTGTAACAGGCCAGCAATGATAGTGTCCACACAGGGAACATGGCTACAAACACATTGCATAAAGTGTGGTACAATACAATATCTCCCCCACTGGTACGCAAGCTGTAGCCATACCTTTTGAGTTGTGCTACAGTTTGTTGTCACTGATATGGTGGGAGGGGAGACAGTGATGTGTATTAAGAACTGTGGTAACCTTGCTGCATGACTTGCTCACACCTGTTTCCATCTTTATGTCTTTCAGGCAAGCTGTCACATGGAAGGCTTCTGGCTTACTCAGCTGCTGAGAACGACATTGTGGAAAACTACCTAATCCAGCACTACCCTGTCTTGTTTGGCCAGGCCACTCATGAGCAGCAGGAGCAGACCACCCTGTGGAACAACCTAGTCCACAGAGTCAATGATGTTAGACTGCACAACTGCAGTTATGAGCAGGTCTGGCATCATTGTTCTGACCTGCTTCACAATGCCCGTAGGCATGCTGCTGCAGTCCAGGGGATCACCTCACAATGGGGGGGCATGCCATCCATCCCCCCTGACATGTGTGGAGGAGCTCCTAGCCAGCCTTGTGGCACCTGCCCGTCCGCATAGCTAACAACTGCTGGACATCATTGTGGAGGTAGATGCTACCCACACACCGACTGAGGAATGTGCAGGTAAGGCCACAGGGCACATCAGTAGACCACTGTTGTGTATACATCTGCATTTGTACAGGTAGATCATGCATATCTGACATGTCATAGATATAGTTTGTTGCTACATAGTAGTGATAAACAGATGTGCATATGTGCTAGTATTGTGGATATGTACTGTTGCTGTATTGTAATACTGCACCCACCCTGTAGTAATGCCACAGGTGTGGCCACTGACTTTGCATCTCTCACCTTCTTATGTAGGTCCCTAAGGTATGCCATCAGGGCAGACGCCTGTAGCTGGTGAGTATGATTTATGTTGATGCCTGCCAATACACCGGGCATGTAATGGCTATGGTATATTCCATGCACACATCTAACACACCTACCCAGTATGCATGCTGTACATGTGCACAGATTGTTGCTATTAAATGCACGGCATCACAGTGGTGACCATGATGGGGTATTGGAAGGGTGTGTCAGATACCTGCAAGATAACTAACATCCTGTCATTGTGGAATGCGTCCAGAGGGAGTAACATAATGGTGGGAGACATGGCCTACAGTAGGGACATGTTTGAAACATCACCCGTATGCAGTGCAACACCAGTGTATATACCTGTAAGACAATGACAACTGTTGCAGAGTTACACTATGGCATGAAGTATTACTGTGGTCCACATTATCAGCTGGGACTAGGCTGTAACATGTGGTGTTTAGTGTATGGGACACTGCAAACTGACACATGTGTAGGCCTTACTTGTCAAGCATCTGCAAAATAGGCTGAAGGTGGGGGGGGGTGTCAGCATGACACACCCATTCACTGCAGTAGGGATCCTAAGGATGCTAAGAATGGCTGTATCTGCACATAGTCAGGTTCAGGATCTGTGGCAGACATAACCCTACCCCCCACAACAATAGTGATGGCAGTGTGTGAACACTAAGGAATGTACACATGAGTAGACTTTGTAATCATGCTGATTAGGGGGACATGTGTAGGGCAGACTGAACATAAACCGGCAAATGCAGATGGCCCATGCTAGTATATCCCCACCAGGAGTAGTGACTGATGTAGTACACATAACAATAGGTACAAAAAAGTCATGATAAGGGTATGCACGCATATGCCCAAATGGAGTGTATGCATCACTGTCAGTATCCGCACACCTAACACATTCCATAGATACTGCATGTGAAAGTACAGGACATATGTCACATATCAGGCTCATGTACTGTTAATATATGGGGTGATATGGTCCCATGGCAGATCAAGGAAGGGTGCATGATATCAATAAGTGTGTGTACACCCCCCATAGCCAGGGTATGCTCTGACGGTTGACAGTGCAATAGTATTGGATTGGTCATACATGGTCCGCTGATGTTGAGAGCTGTAAATCAGACATCAGGCATTCACAAATGACATCTGTCCAAATATCATCCCAGGTATGTGTTGCTGAAAAACATAGGGGGTGTGAACATTAAAGCTGACATAACTGACACAGTACTACACATTCAATGGGTTGTACACCTGTGAGGTGTGGTACATGGCAGGGTGCAGAACAGGTGCACAGCAATACTGTGTACATGGATGCAGTGGTATCCAGGGGAAGGGTCACCACCTAGTAACACAGCACATGCATTACACACATGTATACTGCTGCTAGCATGGATTGACTATAGCTGCACTGCATGCTGCTGTGTACCATATGTTATGCATGTTGACAGATAGGTAATAGGAGGATTTGTACTATCATTGTGCAACCTCACCTGTATGTGTGTGTGTCCTGGTGGGTGGTTAGTTTGTCTGTAGGGTCACTCTGGTGAAGTGGAGGGAGGTTGATGCATGTAGGATGCATGTGTGCATGTGTGTGTGTTTGTGTGGGTGTCCATGTATGCACATGTGTGATTGTGGTGTTGTTAATACAGCAATACCTCCCTCTGGGATCGTGCAGTACATGGACATTACTGCCACATGACACACCAGGAATACTTGTCATGTATGTAATCACAGGACAGCTGATAGTATGATAAGGTCTGTAGCATGGAACAGGCATTGACAGGGAAGGTAGACACCAGGTATACCCTTAATATCGCATTCAGCAGAGAGGTGACTGACAACCCACATATGCAGCACTACAGATGCATTGGGGAATTACTAGACAACACCAGGGAGTGTATCCATATATTACAGTTGTCACATGATAGGCTGATTGAGCAGCATATCTGGCATGTACTGAGCAATACATACACATGACACTCACTTTTTTGACAACGATGATCATACTAGACGCATGTTGAAATTACTTAGTAATGTTCATTACAGTATAGTCTCTTTGAATTAAAATAACAGAAGATTAGAGTGTTTCTCAATGATCTATTTATAGAATCCAGGATTTCTTTGGAACTGTACAACTATATGTCGTGCTTGGCCCCCCTCACTTCAGTGATTTTCGGAATCCCAAAGGTCCATAAGGACCTCGAAGATCCATCATTTTGTTCTATAGTCAGTGGGAGAAATTCCATTAGCTATCCCTTGACAAAGTATGCTGACACAGTGTTAAAGAAATTTGTTGGCTTGATTGACTATATTTGTAAGGATTCATGGTCATTTTTGAACAGCATCAATGGTCTTGAGTACAAGGATGATATTATACTCTTGACCATTGATGTAAAAGACCTTTACACTTAATACCTGTTGACACAGGTATTGAATGGGTAACCAGTTTAATGAGAGTGAAAGGTGGTTCAGAAAGGGAAATTGAGCTTTTAGAATAATTATTGGATCTAATATTGACCAATAATTACTTTATGTTCAATAGATGTTTTTATTTGCAGAAGACAGGTGTTGCAATGGGCTCTCCTTGAGGGGCAAGTTTCGCCAACCTTGTGATGGCCCATTGGGAGCAGCACTATGTCTTCAACAATAACTTGTTTAGGAAGAACATCTTTTACTACACTAGATATTTGGATGACGTGTTTATCATGTTTGAGGGTGTCCTTGATGACATCCCAAATTTCCTGACCTATTTGAACAAGTCCACCCAATTTTTGAGCTTTACTCACAGTATAGGTGTGGAGAGCATTGCTTACTTGGATGTTGAATTATACAAAGATAGGACTGCTAAATCATTTAAAGCCAAAATACACAGGAAATCAACTTATTCCAACTCATTCCTTCACTTCACCAGCAGTCTCCCTTACCAACAGAAGAGATCTGTTGTGAAGGGACAACTGGTGAGAGTGTCCCGAATGGTGTCTGATGAAAAGGAATTTAGGGTTGAATGTCAACTACTGTACAATATGTTTTTAAAACGTGGTTACCCCTGACAACTATTTGATGAATTACTGTCTGAAGTACAGCACAAAAGATTTAATGGGAATTTTAAATCCAATTTAGCATCTAGACCTCATTTGAATGTTTTACAGACATCTAGTGTAGAACATTTACATTCAGATAAATCGGGTTTATTTAAATTTACTTTCGTTACATCATTTAGCATTGACGCTCCTGTTATAAGACAGATTATTCTTAAAAACTGGAATTTACTAGTGTCAGACACTGACCTGGCCCTAATTGTTGAACTAGGCCCTAGGATTACATACAGAAGAGGGCCTAACCTGAAAAACCTGATGGTGAGCGTTAAGACTCCTTTGTCGAGAGTCAACGGCATGTATAAATGTGAGAGTTGCTCATATTGCAAATATATGGAAGTTGGCAAAACGTTTAGCATTAGAGGTAGAAAGTATTTTATTAACAAGAGGTTTAACTGTTTATCTAAGAGTGTAGTCTATTTAGCCACTTGTAGACTCTGTCCTTCTTTTTATGTCGGTAAGACGGATCGTAGATTCAAGGACAGAGTCTATGAACATTTATATAGTATCAGGAAACTTAAGGTGGAGAAAACTCTAGCAAAACATATCCAGGAACATCCACAGCATAGCTTTTGCTTCCAGATTATTGACCATATTGAACATAACCCTACAGGGGGACCTTTCAGTTTAATGTTAGAAATCCGAGAACTTTTGTGGCAAATAAAATTGAACGCTTATAGCCCACCAGGATTGAATGATACAAGTTCATTAGCCTGTGTACTAAAGTTGAGGAGCCTTCAGAGATAATCAGTCTTGCACCATATAAATAACATCATAATAATAGTGAATGTTTGTATACTCCCCCTTTTTCTTTCTAAACGTTTTTGGTCATTATATATATCTTTTTTGCTTATTATTATTATAGTGTTTTTATTTTGTTTAACATCAATGAATTTATACTGTTGTAAGTCTTGATGAATGGTCACAAAGGTTCTTGTCAACATATTTTAGCACATATTTTTACACATATTTTAAACCTGTTTGCGGTTGCTCTAGCATTTCCTAGTGAACTATTTTTTTAGAGACTTGTATTTTTTAGAGACTTATATTTTAATATTTGTAACTGAATGTTATTTACTTGGTGCTTGCCTTTTAATTCTTAATTGATTTAATCATGTGACCGGATCTAATTATGCATTTAAGCATTGGTTTGTTGGATTATTTTGACTTAAGTAGTTTTACTCATTGAAGTAAGATGAAAACGCTTACTTTACTGTGTGTAGTCATTAAACTGTTTTTTGTGGAATATTTTTGCAGCAAGCGGCTGTTATTTATTTTATATAAGTCAGGGAGGGGCTGGGAGAGTAAAACTTAAGCCTGTTTGTGTCACACACCTACCAGTACAGGGTATCAAACCCCTGACTGACTATGTATTGCTATCTAATGTCTATGCAGTTATTGCATGCACCACATAGTTTACATGTTGAGGAGCTGTCCAAACATATATGTGATGGTGAGTGACATCTGCAACAGTGATATGGTAGCAATACGGTAGGTGTAGTACACATGCCTGTCCACATGAACAGGTGTCAGCGTCAACACAGCCACACTCACTCAGGGACTCACACACACTGACACACTTGGCAAGGTCAGGAATATACTTCCTAACTTGTTAATTTGCCACAATACAGTACTGTGCAGATATCACATGCACCACAGGGGTTATCTGGAGGTTATATGGGCAAAGGATATGTGGAGGTGTCTGACATCAGACAGCTTCAGTATGCCAATGGGGTTGTAGTGAGTGTGAATGTGGTCAAACGCATCATACTACACACACACAGACACAGGGTGCCAGTACTGACATGCATGCATGCATTGTTTCACGGGTGTGTAGTGGTTGACTGTGCCAGAAGGCTATACAATGCTAGGTTAAGGGTATACCTTGGCATCAGGCCACATGACAATGGTCTGCAGTGTGGCTCAGGGGTGTAGTGTCTGGACTGGCGCACACAGGTGGGTATTGTATTCACCATCCAGTCACCTGGGTAACTATTGTGTGTGGCCATTGCTGTTCAATGTTTGCCATGTATGTGTTCTTTAGTCCATGACATGGATACTGTCTGGGATGTGCACACGTCCCACATGCATGTACAGTGACATGTGGAACTGTACCTGGGGTGTCTGGCCCAAGTTGTGTACACAGATTGTTATAATCAGATGTGCCTGTCCTGGCCTCATGTGCTGGGAACAGGTAATGGACAGTAGGTTGACCCTGCACCTACATTGATAGCATAATACAGGTGTTCCCTGGTGTCAGTGGCATCTCTCCATACAGGACATGTGTATAAGGCATGGTATGTCCTTTGTGGGTCACATTTGATGGCACCACAGGTGTTGCAGGCATCCAGTGGGGAGCATAGTGAAGGCACACTTTCTGCATGTACGTGCATATTGTACTGATGGATAGGGTGCCATGCCCTCTGTAGTCCACTGCAATCACACCATGGTTATTATCTGTGGGGAATATGCAGGGTACTACCAACATAGCAGTTGTTGCCTAGGCAAGTGTGTTTGTGTATGAGACATGGGTTGAGAGTGTTCTCTGTGTAATACAAGGATTGATAACTTTGTTCACCAGGCCTTGATATCACATGTAGAGGTATGGATTGCCACTCCAGCCTCTCAGCTATTTCACATCTGTTATACTTGTAAAGTGGACATTGTGATGTATAATAGGGCCACCATATAAGAAATTTGCAAAACCCACTCCACAATGAGTCTAGTCGTTACACACTCACAGCCACCTCCACACAGGATATGAATGACAAACACAGATACACACAGAGACATACACACACACCTGCCATGCCTAGGATTAGAACTCCTACCTAACTAGTTTATTACACTACAGCATTACGCAGTTACAGGATGTGCCACAGAGATTACTGAAGTAATCCTTCCCCAAAGGTGTATTTCACAGTGACTGACATCAGCAGGCTTGCCAAAGTAGGAGGTGTGAATTGTAGTGAGTGTGACTAGCCTAAAAATCATTGCTCCCTACACAGACATAGAAACACACACACACAAATCCACACTTGTCATGTATGGGAATAGAACTCCTACCAAAGTACTATATCACACTACAGCATTACTCTGTTACAGGACACACCACAGGGATTACTAGGCTACTTCTTTCCCAAAGGTGTATTTCAAAGTGAATGACATCAGCAGGCTTGCCAAAGTAGGGCATTTGATTTGTAGTGAGTGTGACTAGCCTAAAAAGCATTGCTCCCTACACAGATAGAGACACACAAACACACAAAAACTCACAGTTGCCATGTCTGGGATTAGAACTCCTACCTAACTAGTTTATCACACTACAGCATTACACAGTTATAGGACATGCCATGGAGATTACTGGGCTACACCTTTCCCAAAGGTGTATTTCACAGTGAATGACATCAGCAGGCTTGCCAAAGTAGGGCATTTGATTTATAGTGAGTGTGACTAGCCTAAAAAAGCATTGCTCCCTACACAGACAAAGACAATCACACAAACATCCACACTTGCCATGGGTGGGAAAAGAACCCCTACCAAAGTACTATATCACACTACAGCATTACGCTGTTATAGGATGCACCACACAAATTAATGGGCTACACCTTTAGAACTCCTATCTAACTAATTTATCACATTACAGCATTATGCAGTTATAGGACTCACTACGGAGATTACTGGACTACACCTTTCCCAAACATGCATTTCACAGTGAATGACATCAGCAGCCTTGCCAAAGTAGGGCATTTGAATTGTAGTGAGTGTGAGTAGCCTAAAAAGCATTGCTCCCTACACAAATAGACACACACACACACACACACACACACACACACACACACACACACACACACACACACACACACACACACACACACACACACACACACACACACACACACACACACACACACACACACACACAAACACAATTGCTATCTGGGATTAGAACTCCTACCTAACAAGTCTAGCACACTACAGCATTACACAGTTATAGGATGCGCCATGGAGATTACTTGGCTACACCTTTCCCAAAGGTGTATTTCACAGTGAATGACATCAGCAGCCTTGCCAAAGTAGGGCATTTGAATTGTAGTGCGTGTGGCTAGCCTAAAAAGCATTGCTCCCTACACAGACAGAGACACACATGCACACACACATGCAAACACAATTGCCATGTCTGGAATTAAAACTCCTACCTAACTAGTTTATCACACTACGCATTATGCAGTTTTAGGACACACCACAGAGATTACTGTGCTATTCCTTTCCGAAAAGTGTATTTCAAAGTGGATGACATCAGCAGGTGTTTCATAGTAGGGCTATGGGGAGGGCAGTGTGTGTGCATGGGCCATAACCCATTCATCTAGAGGTTGACATACCACATGCAGGCACACGCAGGTTTATATTCCGCAGGTACATGTATACAACTGCTAGATGACTACTGCCTTGTACAGTCATGTTGCACAGCTAGCACTTGCACCACATAGTCTGTAATGCTGACGGATATCAGTGGCTAATTTCTACAGTGAGTGACATTTACACATCATGTGGTTGTAGCCATTTGGCTGTGTGCTGGGTGGGACAGGCCTCATGATGGATGGCTCTTTGTCACTGTCACTCTCTTCCACACATCTATGTATGTTTACTTTTGGCATATTATAGTGTGTTGTCCATGGATATCTGTCTGTATTCCTATCCAATGTGTGTGCAAAGCATGCCTGGTGCATACTGAGGAGTGCATGCACTAACATCTGCAACTGTCAGATATGTATGGTCTACTGTTGTTTGCAGACATGGGCTTCATTTGTTTAAGCGTGTGAGCATGCCCAGTATGACCTTTCAGTATGTTGTCTGAGATTGCCTTCATTTCTCTGTGTGTGAGCATGCCCAGTATACTCTTCTGTACTGAATGTGTGGATCCATTCCAGGTAGTTTGTACTCCAGTGCAGACCTTTGTGTTGTACACCTACAGGTAGCAAACTGTTTCTGCAGGGTATCTGTAGATCATTTGGCAATATGGGGTCAAACTGTGCAAGGGATAGTGTGTACTGTAGGTGATTGTGTATGTGCTACTTCTGCTACATGGTACTGGTGTTAGCAGAGATATTCAGACATGTGTACTGTTATACACTGTGATGTTTTATGTCATCAAGTACTGTCAGGTGGACATTCTTGCTCACAGTGATGTCCTGGGGAACAAGGGTGAATGCAGCTGTGTCCAATATTGTGGGCAAACACCTACATATTCATGGAAAGTTATGCCATTCTGGAGGGGGAGCTGCAGACACTTGCTGCTGGGTCTGTGTATCCAGTTCAGCACCTTGGTACAGTGCTGGCAGAGGATCCCATACTTGTACATCCATCAACATGACAGTATGGCCTTATCTTGCTGTGGCAATACCTCACAGCTGTACAGATTCACACAGGTTACCCAGAGGCAGGGGTCATAAGTCAGGACATTATCTCTATTGTGGTGTATGGGCAGGTTTGTAGACACCCATTTATGTATTTGCAGCCAGGGATAGTATGTGCATACAGCTGTGTTGGACTTTGCACATTCCATGCTGCCCATGCTCCCACCCCCCTCTATTATTCTATCCTCTTCCATACATTATGCATACATTCTCTGATACTTTCCCTAAGGTTATCACCTCATCACAGCTGTGCTTTGGTGTTGGTCCACAGTTCATGCAGTGGGACATGGTGGACATGTTACTGTGGTTTGTCCACAAGGCCTTGCATATGGCTTATGTGGATGGTGTTATGTTATTTGGGTATCCATGACATAACATGCATTGACAGTATGTGTGAGACACAGGCCTTTGGCAGAGGACTGTGGGTCATTTGGTGGTGATGCAGGCCAGCTGTGGCAGGCTGCTGCATTCTGTCAGTCCTATAGCCCCAGACCACCAAACAGTATATTCTCCTGGGGTGACATGGTAGGTGTGCTAGGTGTTCATGCTAATACTTTCTATCAGTATTGATCAGGTGGTGTGGATGCTGGCAGGGTGCTACCTACAGCTAGGGACACACCTGCATGAGACACCTGCACTGCATGCTGCATTCTTTCTTTATTGCCATACACAGGTGGGGGTCATATTGTATCCATTCCTAACAGCAGGGATACGACCAGAGAGGTACCTGTGGATGGTGTTTGGGTGAGCTGGGTGCATGTGTGCTATGGACACTACTTGCATCTGACTCAGATATGCATGAGGCATTCCAGTTATGCTGGCATGTGCAGGTACATCAGCTGTTTCCCAATACATCAGGCCTATCATCTTTGTGATCTGCAAGTGTTTGGCCAGACGACATCGGTATTCCCTACTACAGGCTCAGATAATGTGATGCATACCTGTATGCACAATTCCAAGGGTGTGTCCATTTCACAGTTACACATTATATACTGTATGTCTGGGGTACTTTTCCCTGTGTACTGCTTGTATATCTAGCCCAACAGCCATGCCATGTCCATCTTTCAGATGGTGACACATATTACCACCATACATTTACAATGGCTTACTGCTAGCATGTGTTATACTGGGGAGAATTGTCTTTGGCACTGCACTTGTGAGGACTTGGCCCTGTCATCGGCAGTAGTGGGCAATGGCCAGCAGGTCAAACCTCAACATGCATACATACTGACCACTCTCACACAATATGAAACACACACCAACCTAACACATGCATACCTGCATATTGTACAAATGCTACAATCTATCCTGCTACCTTGGCCACCTCAGGTCATCTGTGCTCCACTGGTATTATACCTACACATACATGTTACTACATGTCTACATTGGATTGGAGGGAGGGCACACCACACTGTTACTACATTTCTACATAGGATTTGGGGGGCCACATCTGACTGTTACAATGTGTGTACATCGGATTGGGGGCACACCAGACCATTAAAAACATTTCTAAATAGGATTGGGGGGCACACCTGCCTGTTACTACATTTCTAAGTAAGGTTGGGAGGGCACACCTGACTGTTTCTACATTTCTACACAGGATTGGGAGAGGGGGGTACATCTGACTGTTACTACATTTCTACGCAGGATTGGGGGAGGGGGGCACACCTGACTGTTACTACATTTCTACACAGGACTGGGGGAGGGGGCATACCTGACTGTTTCTACATTTCTACACAGGATTGGGGGGGCACACCTGACTGTTTCTACATTTCTATATAGGATTGGGGGGCACACCTGATTGTTACTGCATGTCTACATAGGATTGGGGGCACATCTGACTGTTTCTGCATTTCTACACAGGATTGGGGGGAACATCTCTGACTGTTACTACATTTCTACATAGGATTGGGGGGGCACGCCTAACTGTGTCTACATTTCTACACAGGATTGGGGGGCACAGCTGACTATTTCTACATTTCTATACAGGATTGGGGGGCACACCTGACTGTTTCTTATTTTCTACATAGGTTTGGGGGCACACCTGATACCTGTACACATTTGCTATGACTGTACTGGTATGTCAGGTGCTCCATTTCATTCTGTATTCTAACCTATCATGCTGACTAGAGGCATATCAGTATACTACAGGTCTTGGGTTTGATTGACCTACATATTAGTTTCTGACTTGCTACCCTTCAGAGCTAACATCCCACTGCCTAACCTGATGTAGTCTGTTTGTGTAGGCCTTGGGGGAGGTTACCCATAGGCATCATTCAGAGGCCTTAGCACAGCCTTTGTTTGTGTTTGTCTACACCTGTTCTGCTGGCTGAGATTGTTGTTGGGTATGTGAACCTCCCTGAATGGCATGTGTGTGTCATATGGACACACATGTGGCCCAGCACATTTCCTGCAGTGAGTTTTGTCACCATGTGCAGTACTGGCTACTATGGTGACACCAGTACTTGTTACAGATCTCATGCTGCCACTATAGGTGTCTACTATCTGCTGGTATCCCATTCAGTCACACAATTCCCTTGCATGCTTACATCCATACCATAGATACAAGTAACAACACATACTACTCCATTCGGCAATTGGTAAGGAGATCGACATACCTTGTGGGTGTGCCAGTATTAAGGATGGTGCTGGAGGGGTGCCTATGTTGGATGCACATAGTACACTCCCTATACATGGTTGAGCACAGCTAGTGTCATATTTGACATCCCTTTTACTGTATGTGCGAGTCAGAGAGAGGTGTCATTCCCCATGTCCCTACTGTGTCAGTGTATGTGCTATGCGTTGCCTCTTTGCCAAGGCCAGGGCATACTGGGTGTGCCTCCATCTGCCTACTGGAGCAGGCTCAGGCTGTTCCTCCTCTGAGTCACTCTGTGCCTGTGCAGGCCTTGGCATTGGTGGGGGGCTTTGTGGCCCTGCCTTGTGCTGTTTTTGCTGCAGCTGTTTCAGCAGGATCATACTGTGTAGCATGACACATATGATAACAATTTGGGTACATGTAGCTGGTGAGTACCACAAGGCTCCACCAGATGTGTCCAGGCACTGGAATCATGACTTCAGCATCCCAAACACATGCTCTATTATGATTCTGGTCTGTGGGTGTGCCTCATTATGGAGTTCTTGTTTGGGTGTGTGTGCATTTCTGATGGGTGTCATCAGCCACGGCTACAGTGCATAACCAGCATCCCCCACTAGGTGACTGTAAGGGATGTCCCCATTGGCAAATGTCTGGTACAGCTATGCCAGATGCCAGATGTGGGAATTGTGATAGCTTCCAGGGCAGCCAGCACACACATTCATTATAATGCCCTGGGCATTGCGCATGACCTGGCAGTTGATGGAGGGGAAGCTCTTGCAGTTGATGTAGACCCTACCCCACTCACCAGATGGTGCTTTGATCCATATGTGCATGCAGTCTATAGCACCCACCACCTCAGGATATTCTGCTATTTGGTGGAAGAAATGCATATTGCTGGCCAACACCTCACGGGTGTTGAAGAAATATATATGCTCACCGGCATGTGCTAACATGGCATCCAGGAACTGGTGGAGTACCCTGGATGCTGATGCCTGTGAGATCTTCATAATATCCCCAGTTGGGCTTTGAGAAGTACCTGTGGCTAGTATTCCTAGGCCTACACATACCTTGGTATCCACTGGGATGGGTTCCCCTCTGTTAGGTCTGTGTGTCATGCATGGCCAGCACAGTTTAACAATTTGCTGTAGGAGGTCCCTGTCCACCCTATAGCACTCCACTATCTCCAGCTCATGTAGCTCCTGGTAGGTTACCCTGGGTATGTACACCCTTCTCCGTCTCCTCATTGTGGGTTGGTCAATGGCATTTTCATCCTCGCCACCCTCAGCCTCTTCCACATGTTGATGTCTGATAGCTGCTGCAGCCCCCTATCATTTTGTTGTTTTTGTTTATTAAAAGTTCCCCTCTTGTATACACAGGTGGTGTAGAGTATGTGGGAAAAACCAGAGGGAAAGGTGTTTGCATAGTTTATAGTAGTGTTCTGGGCTGGGCTGGTCTGCTGCCTGTGTAATTGGCTGATTCTAATACATTTCACCTGCCAGCTATGGCAATGCTCCTAGATTACCTTCCTACTGCTGTTTTTTCTTCCCATTGCCTTCCTGTTTAAGCCCAGGGGTGCGCCACACAAACACAGTGCTCAAATGTGCAGAGAGCTGCTATTTCCTGGTTTACTTTTTTTTCCATTTAAAACCCGGTGCGCGGCATGCACACCTGCTTAGGCAATGCAAAGAGTGCTATGCAGCCTCAGACACACCCTTTGCTTAGCTCTGCTAAGCTAAGGGCAAACCCGAGCCACAGGGCTCCAATCCACTTACAGTATGCCTGACACTCCCCTAAGATGTCAGCTAACTCCTAGGCTTGTACCAAGCCATTTCTACTCTTACACTGTTGGTTGCTGACTAGCATGCAGGGGAAATCTGGGATTCAGTATCATTCCCTTCATTTGCACAGGATTGCCTGCTGATGCATAGTTACAGGTCCCACACCAAGCCTCTCCCCTTAGTAACCACTATTCACTGGCCATGTTTTCTTCTGTCTGCCATTGAGTATAATGGCAAAATAGTGATTTTGGTTAAAATGCTTATTTTAGGCTTTTTATTTTATTTTCGCCCAATCCTGTTTGCACGCCACTGCCCTATGCTTAAACAGCTGAGTTCGGCTAAAAAGAATAAAAGTTGATTTTTTTTTTGCAACTGTTTTCCATACCAGTGGCCATATATTTGGCCATTGGAATGCTTTTCTACATAATATCCACCCTTTATTTGGAGCTGTCATGGCTCCATTTTGTAGTTTGCAGAAATATACTTGGTTACTGGCCGGGTACATTTCTGCAGATTACACTAGTCCTGCACGGGCAGCTTCCAGCTTCCTGGATCACAAATTCACCTCATTTGCATGGATTTCACCTGCAAATGGGGTAATTTGCATACAGGGGCTGAGTCAGTGCAGGACTAGTGCAGGAGCGCTCGTGCAGGTCCCTACAGCTTATTCTTGGATTGCACGGCAGACATATTGCCTGCTGGAGGTCCTGCACTAGTCCTGCACACAGTGCAGGGCTTTCTGAATCTGGGGGATGGTTTAAAAGTCAGATTATGATTGTGGAAGAAAGAGTGGGAGGAGGCAATTATGGAAGAATAACAATGAAGATGTTAAAAGAAAAGGATAAATAGGATGATAAAGAATGTGAATATATGTGCCTACAAATATGCAAATGTTATGTTAAATAAAGGACGCCTATTCTTTTTCATTATGTGCCACAGGATCTTTTTCATTCATGTAAGCTATCACCAACTCAGGCAGTTAGGACCTCAGTTTAACATTCCATTCAAAGTTCTACTATGACTTTTGTTCATAAGTTCATGGGATGATACTAGGCTATTGGCCTGGAGGCCCTTATAAGCCTAGCCAAGACTTTCGCCCATGTTCCCTCAAAGTCAGCACCTGTTTCCCCTGTACTTCAGGGACACAGGTGGGATCCCAAGGGTGTATTTTTTTGTTTCCCATCCAGACATCCAGGTTCCTCTTAAAGAGGGCTAGAGAGGTACTCTGCTTGACATGGAGAGGGAGTCTATTCCACAAATGGGGGAGTCTTTGGGACACAAGTCTATCCCACAAACAAGTTCTATTAATGTCACAGACCAGGTTAAGGCCTTGCGTGTGGGTTGCTTTAGTGGAGTTTGTCTTATGGATATGCAGCAACTCCATCAAGGCTGGGTGATGGCTGGGTCTGATTTGGCCTTGTATGCCAGACACAGGTCACCTCTGAGCAGTCTGTATGAGATTGAGTAGAGGGACAGGGCTTTTAGCCTATCTGTTTAGGATAGGTGTTTGAGACCCTGGATTTTCCTGGTCAGAAACCTCTGTGGTTTCTCCAACTGCTGCATGTGCTTGGCAAGGTACATGCTGAAGGCGGCATTGTACTCGATAATGGGTCTGATAAGGGAGGAGTACAGGAATATTATGACCTCCTTGTTCCTGGATGAAATACCATTATTTATGAGGTGGGTGATGTAGAAAGCCTTCCTTACAATGGAGGCAATGTGGTGGTCAAAAGTGAGGTTGCTATCAACCTGCATGGCCAAGTCCCTCACGACTGATTGCATGCTTAGTACATTGTTATTAATGTGATAATTAGTGGAGATGCCATTTTCTCCGAAGGAGATAATGATGCATTTCTTGGAATTCAGTTTGAGGCCATGAGTCTGGCACCAGTAATTAGTTTGGGTAAGGCCAAATGTGATGTTCACATCACTAGGGGAATTTAAGACTGCCCCCAGCTTTCAGTCATCTGCAAACTTGGTCAGCCATGACCACTGGTTTTGGCTTGCACCTCAGAAAAGTATATCCCAAACAGTAGAGGCCCCAAGACCAGTCCTTGGGGTACATTGCTCATTACAGGTCTCCTACTAGAGGTGGCTTCCCCTACTTTAACAGAGTGGGTTCTATCAGTGAGCCAGTTAGCTACCCATCTGATAACATAAAGGTTGATGCCTAGCTGGGAGAGTTTATCTAGTATGCCTGAGTGGGGAATAGTGTCAAAGGCTTTGGTTAGGTCAAGGTAGGTGGTGTGCACTGTCTTCCCTTCATCCATGGCTTTGGTGACTGTTTCTAAGAAGTCGACCAAGTTTACCAGGCATGATCTCCCTTTGACAAAACCAAACCATGTGTGGTCAAGCATTTGCAGGTTACCAATTTCCTTGTTTATAAGGTTCATGATAATGTGTTCCATGACCTTGCAGATCAGGCTAGTTAGGCTGATGGGCCTATAGTTGCCTGGGTCAGTAGACGCTCTATCTTTGTGTAGAGAGATGACAGTGGCTATCCTTCATTCAGCTGGAATGAAGGCAGTGCTCAGGCTTTGGTTGAATTTGGTGTCTAATGGAGCTGACAGATCATGCCTGAGTTCATGTAGGATACAGCCAGGGATGTTATCGGGTCCCATGGAGACTGTATTTTTTGCCTTTGAGAGGGCATTAAGGACCTGCTTCCTGGTGATGAGGGGAGGGGGCAGGTGCTGGGGATGTCCTGGTTTACTGATGGGGAGGACAGAGGGTGAAAATTTCACTGAACCTGTCTGCCAGCAGGTTGGCTATATCTATGGAATATGATTATGTGGTGTTATTGATCACCAGTTCAGAGCAGATTTGAGTGTTACCTTTGAGATTGCAGACATATGTAAAGAAGGCCTTGTGATTGTCCTTAGTGGATGTGGCCAATTTGGACTCGAAGTTAGCCTTAGAGGATTTCACCAGTGACCTTATTTGCTTGTTTAGACAAAGGGGAGATTGCTTCCAACTTAGCACCTCCTCCTTCTTGGTCCTGAACAGCAATTTTTGCTTTTTATTGTAGAGTTTGTTTATTGCTGCTGTCCACCAGACAGATTTATTCTTCCTTGAAGAAGATGATTTCATCCTGTCAGGTATTGCTGAGTCCATACAGCTATGTAGGTGCTCATATAGTTTTGGTGTAGGTTTGGACATTAGTGCTAGTTCCAACTATAGTGATGGTGGTTGTGAAGCTGCTTATATCTACTCTGAGGAGACTGTAGTCAGCTTTGGAAAAGTCTTTTCATTTGACCCAGATGTGGGGGGGGGGGTCAGGGGAGAGAGAGACTTCAAAACTGATCGCTTCATGGTCAGATCTTACCAAGGAGGATGACTCTGTAGGGGTGCTACAGTGGCTACTCATGTTGGTTAGGACCAGGTCTAGGATATTTTCACCTCTCATAGGGGTGTTGACCAGCTGAGCCAATGCATTGGCATTGACAAAGTCGAGGAATCTCTGGGTGTTCATGTTTGGGCTAGAATAGGTCTTCCAGTCTATGGTTGGGTGGTTAAAGTCACCCAGGATCAGAGCAGAGGGTTGAATCTTGATGGATTCAAGTAAGTCCAGATAGGTGGAGTGGGCGTCCTGAGTTATGGTTGGGGGATCTGTAGTTAGCTATGATTTGAATAGGTGTTTTGTCAACAGTTAACTGCACTTGGAGTATCTCCTGTGCGTCATAACGTTTGACCAGCCTGGAGGTGTATATGTCTTTGATAAATATTGAAACTCCACCTCCTTTGTCTTTGTAGCTCTCCATTTGGGATCTGAAAGTATAGTAGGATGAGTAACCAGGTAATGAACCAGGTTTCAGTGACTGCACTAATGTCAGCATCCTCCAGGGTAAGGAATGCTTGCAATGAGTGCAGTTTCATGCTAAGACTCCTAGCGTTTAGCAGCATGGCCTATAAATTTCATTTAGAAGAATTTTTCATGTTGGTAATTGTGTGCTCATGACTTTGCCTAAAAAGGCATTATGGAGGAGGCAAGAGTCTTTGCCAGAAATCTGAAGCCCAGGGCAGACAGATGAAGGCCATCTCTGGCAAAGCATCGTGGTCCGTTAATCATGTCCTCCCAGGCTGTCAGGTACTGGATCCCCAAGGAATGACACCAGAAACTAAGCCAATTGTTAAAGTCAACCATTATCTGTTTGCATTGAGGCATCATTCTGGGTGATGGTGGAATGCTGCTTAAGGCTAGGGACATACCTGTCTGGGACACATATTCAGCGAGCTCAATCATGTCTCTTTTCATATAGTTCAGATAGGTATGTCTCAAGTCATTCACACCAACATGGACTATGACAGAATCACAACAGTACCTGTTGTTAGAGTGATATGGTGGATTCTAGCACCTGACAAGCAACTTACTATGACTTTCTCCTTGTCTAGCCGGGTGAGGATCACATCTGTTTGTCTCATGATAGAGTCTCCTATGACTAGTATGTTGGGTTTGTGGCTGGCCCTTAGAGCTTGTAAGATGCAGATATGTGTACTATATGTGATGCTTGGTGCTGTGGGTTGTGATGTGCATGTGTGTTTTTGCTTCAGAGTTCTGTTTTGTTTAGGTATGTTTTTATTGAGAACCCCCACATATGTAGGATTGTGTTGTACAGATGTGGGTGGTATTCATAGTGTTTGTGCAGACTGCCTTCTCAGTGCCAGATGTACTAGCTTGTGACTGAGAGAGCAAGGATTCTAGGTTCTTAATGTAACTGCATCTCTCACAAATTGTGTTCCTAGGTTGTAGTAGTAGAGGGTTGTCCATGTACATGAGGCAGTTGCTACACTGTCTCAGGATGCCCATATTGACCAGACTAGCAGGAGAAACCATAGGAAATTGACCTTCCATGGGTATCAGAATCTGTACAAGAGAGGTCAGGGATAATAGAGTGGGTACTATCTGAGAAGAGTACCTATAGGTGTGAGTAGGACTGGATAAAATCAATGCAGTAGCTACAGGCAAGGGTCTCACTTACACAGGAGTACTGGTTTCTACTATGTAACAAAGGTATGCCACAGTAGACGAATTATTGATACTCTAACTTGCCCTTAGGTGTACATGTTGTATGACAGTTTGTGTGCATGTGTGTGTGTGTGTATGTGTACATGTACACATCCTGTGATATGCTGGTATCTTATGCAGGAATGGTTTCCCTACCTTGCACGCTGAGTACCAGGCTGGACTTCAGCTTCCTCTGTGACCCGAAAATAGATAAAGTGGGTAATCAGAGAATGAATGAATGAATGAATGAATGAATGAATGAATGAATGAATGAATGAATGAATGCTTCTTCAATATTTTCATCAATCAGTTATTTCTTATACCACTGTATGTTTCGTTTTGAATCATTTATTATTTCCTTTTCATTCCATTTCTTGTTATAACTAAGTGCAGCACATCTTTCTATCCAAACTGAACAAACTAAGTAAGTTATTTCTTTGTACACTAGTCATAAGCTACTCTTCAAAAAGTGTAAGAGGAATTCTACCTGCTTGGCCAAACTTCCACCATCTGCATAAAACTGTCTTTTATCTCTCCTGAAACAAGGTCACAAGTCTAACAGGACTAATGGGGTCAACAAAACAAAATAAACTAAATAAAAATTAAATTTATTAACACAAAGCAGTCAATTACCAATTACCTTGCATGGAAGCACATGTAACTTCTGTGACTGAATCTTCAGCTCCACTATAAAATTGATAAAACTTGTTTAATCCCATTTATGCAAACCGGTAATGATTAATCTTAAGAGATTTTCAGTGAAGATGGCAGAATATATAGATGACTGTAGAGACAAGAATAGCAAATGCTGAGCTTTATGGGAGATCCTCAATGGTAGAGGGAATGGCTAAGATATAGTAGACAGGACCAGAAATGAAGACTAGAAAGCTGGACCAGTGTTTCAAGTGGTCAAAACGTTTGACCAGTACAGATTAGAGGGGACAATCAACTGAGAGGAGTTAGTCTAGTAGGGATGTACACCAAATACTTGAAAAATGGGTATGCTATCAGTAAAGTGGAACACAACATTGGATGAACAAAAGTCCTAGGATGAGTGGAATGAAGAGTTGTTGCTAGGGACATGTGAGAGGATATGAGAATGTCAATAAACAATAATACTGGGAGAATAGTGGGAGACATCAGAACTGGAAGAATTATGAATGAACAAGAACTGAAGGGATATGTAGGGAGATTCAGAAAAGAGGAATGATACTACGGTAACATTAGATGGCCATGGCTCAAAAAAGTGGCAGATAATATATAGGAAAGAACAGGAGATGATTAGAAAAATTATTGTGGTGGTAAGGTGAACTGCATACTGTAGAATCTACTACAAAAGTGATCAGGTTCCACTCGGGGATGCCAACACTATATGCACCTACTACACTGAGAATCCAGGCAATGCTTCTGTTGAGGGAAATGAGCATCAAGCCACTGTGTTCACCTAGGTCACTGGGAATGTAGATCCTGTATCCACCTAATACAAAGAGAGTCCAGACACTGTGTGCATCTTGTATACTGAGAATCTAATTACTATAAGCATCTAGTTCAAGGGGAATATACATATCGCATCCACCTCATGTACAGAGGATGCAGACACCTCTTCTAACTCATGCACAGAAAATATAGACAATCTCTCTATCTAAAACCCTGAGAAAGCAGGCATTACTTCCCCTTATGCACTTACAATACAGACACTGTGTCCTTCAAGTGCAATGAGAACCTACATACTGCTTCCAGTGTTGTTCTGCTCTACCATGTTTATTTGCGCATCTTAGCTGAACACAGTGCCTGCATTCTCCGTGGATGAGGTGGAAATCATGCCTGGATTCTCAGTGTATTAGTTAAGCATGGTATAAGGATTCTCAGTGTATTAGTGGGAAACAAGTCTTGCATTATCAGTCAGTGGTTTCTGAGGCAAAAGGAGTGTGTCTGCGTTTTTAGTATCCTAGATGAACAGAGTGTCTGCAGTTTCAACATACAAGATTGAGGACACAATACCTGCATTCCTAAGCTCCCAAGTGCACACAGTGACTTGAATTTCACTTTCCTAGACAGAAGCGTTGTCTCCATTCTCATTGTGTTAAGTGGAAACAGTTTCTGCATTCTTAGTGTCACAGGTGGAAACATTGACTTAATTCTGAGTTTCCTAGGCAGAAGCAGTGTGCCTGCATTCTTACTATCCTAGGTGAACAGAGTGCCTACATTCTCAGCATATGAGGCTGAGGTAATGTCTTCACTCTCGGTGTATTAGGTAAACATAATGTCAGAATTCCAGTATATTAGGTGAAAATAGTGTCTGCATTCTCATTGTATCGGTGAGCAGAGTATTTGGTTCTCAGTGTGCAAATTGAACATTATGTCTGGATTTTCAGCATGATAGAAGGGCAGTGTCTGAGTTGTAAGTGTAGAAAATGGACACAGTGTTTGAATTTTTACCATACTAAGTGGAAGCAGTGCCTACATTCTCAGATTCTTGTTTTATTTTAAGGGCATTCTTCTTTAAGAAAGGTTCTGTCACGAGCACGCGCGCATCCGCATACACACACACACACACACACACACACACACACACACACACACACACACACACACACACACACACACACACACATGTCACATCATGTCTGTGCATGTGTTGTTGCACAGACATCCTAGTCTTCCTTATCCCCGTGCACAATTTTAAATACAGTAGAGTGTCAATCATCCTTCCTAAGAGTTATTTGTAATATTCATAAAATTTGTAAGTGGTCGACCTGATTTACTTGTTTTGTAAGTGTCTGATCTGCTTCACTTGTTAAGGTTGTTTGGTTTTAAAGGTGCTGCTTTACTTGTCAGGGGTATGTGGAATTTTAAGGCTGCCCCTTTATTTGTTAAGGAGGGGTGTGTAGAGAATTTTAAGGCTGCTACTTCACTTGTTAAGGGGGTGTGTATGTAGAATGTTAAAGTTGCTGCTTTACTTGTTAAGGTGTTTGTGTGTGTGTGTGTGTGTGCGTGTGTGTGTGTGTGTGTGTGTGTGTGTGTGTGTGTGTGTGTGTGTAAAATACCCCAGTTAGGGGTACTTGGTGGTTAGTGTTACTCAGGCTTAAACCCTATACCTTAGGTACAAGAAACAAGAGCCTGAATTCTCTACCCCTACCACCATTAGTGATTCAAGGAGTTGAGTCCACAGAAAGTCTGGAATGTTTGGCTTGGCTCATAGTCTTGGTCTTTCCTCTTAAAAGTTGTGGTTTTCTGGCAAATCAGTGAGGACTAAATTCATTAAGTAATGAAAGTCATTTAAGGTTTGTTCTTCCTTTCTTTCAGGAGACGCATGGTAACACAAAATATTTTATTCTAGCAACCTTCTAAGATTACACAAGCAATGTTTACAATGTGTCCATGGTTTTTGGCCTTTGTCCCCCCTCCCTAAATTTTGGCTTTTTCCAGATTTCATGTGCTGCAAAGTTGAGAGATATAGTTGTGTCAAGTGTATTTTACAAGGAGCTGAGAGTTTCAGGGGAAAATAAGTTTAGTGCTGCTTATGCCAAGTCTGTTTACAACTGTTGTTTAGCAAATGATATCACTATTGTGTTAAAGTATTTAAAAACATTAACAAAGTAGAAAACCAGTCCAACAATTAAAGGACACACCACAGTCAAAAATATTGCAATTCCAAAATAACTTAGTGTGTCCACCAAGGTTCCAGGCATAAAAATCACGAACTCAATGTAAAAATAGAACTCTTGTTTATTATAATGTTAGGATCTGAAGAAGCACTGTTGCGAAAGCGCTTATCCTGTCGTTATCCTGTTGTTATAATAAACAGGAGTTCTGTTTTTACATTTTTTGAGATTTTTATGCCTGGAACCTTGGTGGACACACTAAGTTATTTTGGAATTGCAATATTTAAAAACATTATTAGTAGCACAACAGGTAGTATACTTGCTTTTAATGCAGAAGGCTCTGGGCTCTACTCCAACAGTATGTACATGGATTGCTGATACTGTACTGTATTGTACTTTAAAAGGGGATGGGTGCTGCAGTCCTGAGAATGTCCTCCTCTGGAGGAGATACCTAGTAACTATAAACCTGTTATTAGTTTGCCATCCATCCCCTATTGCAATATTACCAGCTTATCATTTTTTTAATGTAACATAGGCAATTTATTCTTTAAGGGCAATGGGCATGTTTTTGGGAGATGAAATAATGAAATATAAAGTTGTTTGTTAGCAGCAACCTCTTCATTAGTTACAGATCATTTTAATGTAGAATTTAGATGACTTTTACTTCTGCAGAGTGGATTGTGATTATAGGAGTTTGAGTGGCCTTTTATGGTCGAAATGTTCTGAATTGAGTAGTTTTGTCATTATTGGTGCATATATTTTGTTTCATTGCTTACTAGAAAAATTATCAAAACAATACATTTAAACCATGCTCTAACAACTGTGCTGTATTATATAAGGAATATAATTCAATACAATCAGGAAGGTGAATCAAATAACACATGTATGTTTGGATGGTCCTAAATATGTGTTCAAGGGGCCTATGATTTGAAAACAGCCCACATGTAAACTTTATCTGCCACTGACCAGATGCATTTTCTTTAAATGTGGGTTTCAATGCTGTTTCAATGAATGTGAGTTTCAAGGTCAGAGACATTTTAATGCTAAGTATGTTGTCATTTTGAGACTGTATTGCTTTGTTTAGCAGATGTCTATCAGTGTTTGTGCTATAACATTTAAAATAAAAGTTTTAAATTAAATCCAAATAATCATTGTAGACGTAAAGTATAAAACAGTATGCACATTACAGTTTTATGCTAAATGGGAAGAAATGACCAGGTAATGGGACACTGGAATGGCTGCAGGGGGGAGGACTGTGCATGGGGGGGCCATTTGAACATGATTTTGTGAGGGGGGCAGCAAACTCAAAGACAGCCCTGGCAGCACAAACTTTAGCTATGCCACTGTAGGTGAACATGGTATCGGAATTCTCAGTGTACTACAAAAAAACAGTCTCTGTATTCGCAGTATACTAGATGGGCAGAACATATGTATTCCCAGTCACCATGCATTCTTAGTTTAGTATGTTGAGACAGTTTAAGCATTTTCAGTACACTAAGCAGACTGTGTCTCTATTTTCAGTATACTAGGGGAGAATTCAGTGTCTGGATTCTCAGTGTACTACATGGATACAGTATCTCCATTCTCAGTGTACTATGTTGTTACAGAGTCTGGATTCTCAGTATACTAAGCAGAAACAAGTGTCTGAATTCTCAGTGTACTAAATGGATACAGAGTATAGATTCTCACTGTACCAGCTGGAGCATCTCCTGCTGACTTTGTATTACATAGAGATATGCAGACCCTTTATTCCACTGCTCAAAATTGATGAAATGAACTTCCCTACTTCTCTAAGGACTAGTAGGAAAGAACGGGTCTACATTAGGACATCAAAGTGTTAGGTCTTCAAATGTTCTAATATCGACACCTAGTAACCGAAAGTTGAAAATAGCGAATTTTTAGATGTTTAGTTGTCCGTTATTGTCGCCTCGCTATTTTCAGCTCTGCGGTGGAAAGTTACGGTCGGGTTCAGGTAAGTGTGTGATTGTGTGGACATGAGGGTTAGGGTGGGATAGGTGAGTTAGGGTTAGGGCGCGAGTCAGGTAAGTGTGCGAATGTTTGGACATGAGGGTTAGGGTGGGATAGGTGAGTTAGGGTTAGGGCGCAGGTGAGGTGTGTGTGTGTGCGATAGTGACGGACCTTAGGGTTAGGGTTTGGGTTAAGGTAAGTGGGTAGATAGTGGTGTATGTACAGTTTAGTGTAGGTTTAGATGTACGATTTTAGGTGTATGTGTGTGGATTGTTGTGTGTTTGTGTTGTGTGTATGTGTTTTGGAACAGCAAATTTTTTCCCTAGGAAAAAATTCGATGTTTTAAATTTTCAGTCTTATCAGTTTTCGGTTACTAGGTGTCAATATTAGAACATTCGAAGACCTGAAAGTTCGATGTTCTAATATAGACCCGGAAAGACCCAGTGCATCAATTACCATTTATCATCTATCCCATTAGTCAAGTATTGTGCATGCATTGAGACTACTGTAAGCATTGAGATGAGGAAATTGGATACTGAATAGAGTTTAGGCCATTTCCCTTTTGTTGTAACTGTGAAATGCCAAGACTTACTGTATAAGTAGCAGGGAGTATGCTGATGATGAACCCCTACACAGGGTGCAGGAAGGCTAACCCTTAGGAAAAGTGTTATATTTAGTCTGTTTCTTTGTCAGAGGGAAACTGTAGGAAAGGAACATTTTCATTATTATTATTACAGTTACTGAATTCTGAAATTAGACTTTCATTGATATTAATGGTTTTGAGTGCTGGAACCAAAAGTATTAGCAGTTAGCTATCAGATTAGCAGATGAAATGCCTGTTTAATTATTCTTCATAAGAAATGGTGGCAGCAGCAAAGGTGATGAGTGCTAAATGGTACATTTTGCATGTTTACCTATATCTTTCATATACACACACACACACACACACACACACACACACACACACACACACACACACACACACACACACACACATATATATATATATATATATATATATATATATATATATATATATACATAGATATATAAATCTTCTAGAATAAATCATTAGAAAAACTAAACAAAGTTATACATCTCTATGATGGATTTCAATATAACTTGACAAATTCTATCAGTTCTACTAAACACATTTAGCAAATCATGGCACTTATTAAAGCTACATTGAGGCTGTGCTATCTTAAAGTAGTCATAATAGTTGTGGGGCAATGGGGTAAGCATTAATTTCCTTTTTGTGTTCCATTCTGTGAAATGGGAGCAATGAATCATGTTTCACAGCAACCCATCATGATGACATAATCATATTCTAATGATGCACATAACTTCAAGGTATTAATGATCAGCAATTAGTGAAATATCAAGTACATCACAAACTGATCCAGAAAAAAATGCAATATAAAAATATGCAGACATTTTACAGAAGAAAAGGTTTCTGAATGAATAGTAACAGTATGAATTAATTTGCTGCAGCTATAACTTTCTTGCAGTTATAAGCTAAAATAATTAGGAACCTATATGAAGAAACATTGTGTGAAGGCCTAACTCTAGGAAAGACACCTCATGAATTCAAGGAAATCAGATGTTGGAGATCACGCATGGTTTATTAAATCTAAATTAGACCCTAGAATATGGCTAGCCAAAAGAAGCATGCAATGTATATGCATGCTCCAAACTCTTGGATGTCTGAGTGGTATTCTGACACTCTGTAAACACCTCATGACTAGTTGAGAAAACTTAACTATCTGGCATGATGTGTGTGTGTGTGTGTGTGTGTGTGTGTGTGTGTGTGTGTGTGTGTGTGTGTGTGTCTGTGTTTGTCATGATCTATCACTCTTTCATCTTATTTCAGTAAAAGTGACATGCTCTTAAAAACATAAAACAGTCTATTAATCTTCACACAGTCTTGTTTATTGTGGGCCAAATTAAACTGCATGCAGGAAAGTAACATTTCACAAATACAAATATTGACCTAGAGTATAATAAAGACATTGCAAGTTTCATATAATTACTGAAGCAGTACATTATATGAAGTGAGATGTAAAGACCCTGCATTTTAAAGCTGTTTTGTTTATTTTTAAACAGAGTTATGGGATGAGAATGCATTCCATAATAAGTGCAATACATCCCATGTGCCATAATTGCACTATTAATCTTAGAAATGGACACAGTTACAGGACGGTTAGTTTAAGCCACAGAACATAAAAAAAAGAGAGTTGAGTCTGTTACCACAGATGATTTATAGAATGTGTCACAACAGTGCAGATAAATCTAAGATTACAAAAAGAAAAGTAAAATGAAAGATGCTGAGAACTTGTAAGAAAAAATACAGTGTGCGACATCTATAAACAAGCAGATTCTCTGCTGTCGTACATTGTTTAAATAGTTTTATTACTTTTTTGTAAAATGTCAGTATTTTCCTGCAGAATAAGAGCATTGCTTTCAGATTATCATCGTGTGCTCATTTATGACAAATCAGTGTCCACGAGTTGCTGTTAAATATAACAAAGTATATAGTGCAAAAGATCACATATCCTGTAAGTAAAACACAATGAAGATGTTTCTTTAATATGCTTGTGTATGTTGTGTATGTATATTTCATTTTTTAAACATTTTCTGTGTTTTTTGATGCTGATAGCAGCAATAAAAGGACATCTACAAATCCAGAAGTCAGTGTGCACTGCATTAAATCTGCACAGCCATTTATTTTTGTCATTGAAGCAGTTATAAGGCAGACAACCTCAAATGTTGTTCAAAGTTTACACACACACATACACACACACACACACACACATATATATATATATATATATATATATATATATATATATATATATGTGGGTTCCCTTCGGAATCTCGAAATCCTAAAACCTCAAAATTCATATGGTCGAGACCATATGAGCGAAGTTTTAGAACTTCGAAATTCTGAACGCAGATCTGCATACATTGTGGAACGGGAGATTTCCCTTTAGTGCGATCTCAGAGTTGGTATATTTAAGTAGCATGGGTGTGGGGGGTGCAGAGGGGCTTGCCCCCCTGCAGAAACGTTGAAAAAGTTTTTTTTTTTAATGGATTTATTTCAGAATCTCGACATTCCGAAACATTGATAGTATGGTCTCGATCATATGAAATTCTATGTCTTGGAAATTCGAGATTCCGATGTGAATATATATACACCTCTTAGTGTAAAATATCTCGACAAAACCAAAATATATATATATATATATATATATATATACTTCACCTGCTATGCTAACTTTTCATTGAGAAGATGAATTTATCATATTTCGAAGCACTTACCTTCATATTACAGCTACCTCACTGGGACTACTGCCATATTTGTGACATTGACACAGAGCTGTATTTGATCATCTGCTCTTTTTAATGGCATTCCTAGTGTAGGTCAAGGGTAGCTTTTCTAACAATGATATAGCTACATCTTTCTTTTGGGTCAGTCATTTCACTGGCAGGCACAGTTCCATGTTAGAAATGTAAATGGCAAGGATTCATAAACTGCAAGGCATCAGCAGTGATCAGTAGTCAAATCCTGTTTTGGGGGTAGCAAAACATTCTCACACCTGCTGTACAGAGGATGTGTTTCCTTCATTGTCCTTTTATTTATCATAGTCAGCTCAAGGTCACTACACTTATAGGAAATGGGAACTGTCTCTTCAGTGATGTCATTCAAAACAGTGCATTTCTGCCCTAAATAAAGGTCACAATGGTGTTCAGCTAATTTGAGTATTCTACTGTCAGACATGCATTCATCACAATCTTGTCTACACAGATTTGTACAACAAAATGTGATGCACCACTCAGAATAAAGTGTTTAACATTTGTTTTGCTTCTTCATGGAGAGAATCATCTGTTAACAGACAATAATCAGACTGAAGCTGACCTGAGCATTTGCAAACTGATTTAGCGTTAATACACTTAGCGTGCGTAACTTCCTTAACAGTTCAATTTTTTTCTATGGATGGATTTATATTGTAGGATATATGTATTTATATATATATATATATATATATATATATATATATATATATATATATATATATATATATATATATATACACATACATACACAAACATAATTGCATATACATATACCTATCTATATGTATGTGTATTTGAGTGTATTCACATACACTATACATGTCATTACAAAATAACCAAACAGTATCAGAGCTAAACAAATGGAAATAAAAACACATAACCCATTAGTACTCCCTTTGTATTTTCTTGGCAACAAAGCTAAGGTTATGCTTCATGGCACTAAAAGGCTGGCACATTAATCCAGTTATTCAGGACAAAGAAAAAATATTAAAAAGGTATGATATTATATCAAGTAACAGAAAACTGAAACTTGTTATTTTGCTTAAATACGATTACACTTCAAACATTTGACTAAAGTGGATGGATTATATTTGAAGGAGTAAGAACAAGAAATGGCTGTCTGAAAGTAAGAAAGCATTCATGAATGTTTTTTGGTGCTTTTTATCTGCATAACACATATAACTAATTAATGTGTCTGACATATCCTCACTAAATACATGATCTATGACTTCTGAGCATTCTTCACCTTTACAATTGCACTCTAAGGGCCCTTTTCAGAGCTAAAAAGGTGAGGTCGATGTTATATGTACCTGCTGACAAGGAAAATGTTGGCACTATTAATGCTGGCTGTCAGAGAATGTTGATTGTGCCAACTTACATAAGGACACACAGGGGCCTACTGTATTATTACTGTTCATTTTAGCAGTATCACAGTGTTCTGCACTGGCAGTTTTATACAGAAATTTCAAAATGACATCCTCTGTTGGGATTCATTGACATGGAATGCACTGCCAAATGTTACCATGCTGAAACAAACAAGGAAAGGACCTGCACGGCATTCATATTTAACAGTATAACAGGAATGCAGAACTGCTACGTTTCTGCTCAGAAACCCAGTAGCTACAGGATAAAAACTAGAAAGTTAACATGCATAATAGCTCATACACAATTTCTCTGTAACACAGTTACAGAGGTCAATATAACCAGACAAAAGCCAAACTGCCTTTATTGCAGTGCAGTTTTCAAAAGCCGTAATTGCTACAGACTAAATAGTATGCATAACTTTGCATATCTCTCAACCTCTAAGTGTAAAATATCTCGACAAAACCAAAAATAATGGTAGGGGAAGACAATGGGCCAAAATTAAGGGCACGTGAAATACTACCAAGCATAGCTCTCAACCAGTCAGGGACAAATTTTAACAGAATCAGGGACAAATCCAGAAAAAATCAGGGACAGTTATGGACCCTTTTAAAATATTAGTTCTATTAACTTGAGACATTAACAGAATAATAGAATGTGAATTAATATACATTTCCTGAAAGGAAAGAAGTCTCTAACTCATAATTATTGTCATTATTTATTAAGTATAATTCTGGACCTTTCCTCCAAAATGCACCAGTGTTAGGAGTGATTAAGAGGGACAGAGCTAAAATTTGAGTCAAAATCAGGGACGTCCCTAAAAATCAGGGACAGTTGAGAGGTATGCTACCAAGATGCTAGAATAACATGTTTTGCATTAGCAAGCATTTTCTGAAGGATGTAAAGTCTGAAACTCAAATAAATGCTATTATTTAGTAACGTCCATCCTCAGTGATTTGCCAGAAAAACATAAATTTTTTGAGGATCAGACCAAAAATATGAGGTAAAAATTTGAACATTTTGTGAAAATCTGCATAGTTAAGAGGTACGTGCACAAGGAGTTCATATGGACAATTATAAATTATGAGTTACGTAGCTTGGCTTTCTTAAGTAAACATTAAATTATAACAATGGATATAGCTAAAAGTGGTTTATCCTTTCTTTGAGGTGGTGCACCTTCAGTGAAGGATTATGCAAATATGGAGTGGTTGTGGGATACAGACCCCCCCCCCATGTGGGAGGCAGGGAGCTTGCTTAAATGAAACATGATCTTTAGTTAATTTTCAAATTATTTTCATTATGGTAATTTAAAGTTTGGATACAAACATTGTAAGTTTGTATGCTATGGTGATCCACACTAGAACTGCAGAAGCCACAGGTCACTCTTTCATATGTACAGACTCAAACAAGTGCACACACAAACACACAAGTGCACAGTTGCTGTCAGTAATAATACAGAGTTTATAAGTTACCAAAGTAATACCCTAAAGCAGCTATTGTCTGGTCTGCAATGATTGCAAATTTGGTGCGGAGGAATGCTGTAAAATGGAATGTTGCAGAATCATCTCATAAATATATTAACCACCAAATAGTGGGGGTAGCTAAGACAATGGTAATATCTATCTGGACCATTTGGGATTTGTATGATAAAGACCCAGTATGGTACAGACAGGACTAGGGTACACCTGGGTGATTTGGGTCTCAGTCTGTTTATGTAATTTGCATACTTTGCTGAAATTTAAGGAGTTGGTAGGTAGGTAGCTGAGAAAGGAGGGAAAAGTCTGTGCTTACTGGGTTACAGACTGGTGGACAGAGAGGCAATGCTTTCTGTTCAGAGGCACCCCCTTTTCCCCTTTTTCTCATTTGGTTTATGGGTAAGGTAAGCAGGTAAATTGCTCTGGTTGGAAGATATACAAATGAGCAGATGATTTGCACACTGCAGATGGTGCAGACAGGTGAGTCAATGAATATTTTTGTCTGACAATCTGTGTAAATAATGTATTGGCCATGCCATAGTGGTTATTGCTGGTTTGTTGTTAGATGTGTGAAGCACATATTTTACTTGTACCACTGGAAAGTTTATTCAACAATGTTCGCAATTCATATGGTATTTTACTTTGTATGGGGACTGGGTACACATGAGGTTAACTCAGACAGACGTATTTGTCTTCAGTTCTCCAGATGGTGCATAGTGAAGGTAGGGGGAGTAGTGATTAGGTGAATAGGTTGGGGCTGGGTTATTGTAAGGACAAGATACTTAAATGAAAGCTGCACTTAAGGAGGGGAAGTAATGTAAAGTAGCTAGGAAGGTGAGGGTGAGTGTTAGGTAGGCAGTATAAAGCAGGGGAATTGCTAGGTTCAGTGTTTTAGTTACAGACAACTTTGAAGCCCTCCCTTCTCATCTTTTTTTCCAGGTCAGAGAGCAGAAGGGCAATGCCTTCTGTTCAGAGCTGGCCCCTTTCTCCACTTTTCTCATCTGGTTTATGGATAAGGTTAGCAGTTAAATGCTATTTAGTTAGAAGATATGCGAGTGAGTGGTTGATTTTCACACTATTGTTGGTGCTGACTGGCGAGTAAATTAAAGTGCCTGTCTGATAACTGATGTAAATAAAGTACTGGTCATGCTGTAGTGGTTATTGCTGTTTACTCTTGTTGGTTTGTTGTTAAATGTGAGCGGCACATATTTTACTTGCACCATTAGAATGTTGTTTATTTTGTATGCAGACTGGGTACAAGCAGCTTTTGTGGCAGTTTTGTGTTGCATCTGGCAGGTGCTTAAATATAACAAGATTACAGTTACATGCAGTTCTGCAGTTTTACAGTCACTGCTGTAAGATCTCAGCGTTAGTATATTTAGGGATACAGGGATGTGGTAGCACAAACCACCTCAAAGGGAGGGTGCAGGGCAGGTATTCCTCCACAAAAGCACTTGTGATTGTTTGTGTTGAGTTTAGCAGGTCATTAAATTTAATGACATGGTGGTTAGTGTTTTAACTGCTGAGTGATTTCAGAGTTAGTATAATTTGAGATGTGAAGGGGCAGAATGTACAGACCGTCATGTGGGAGGAATGGGGCTTGGTTACCTACAGATACATAATTGCTTTCTTTCTTTTGATATATCAGGATTTGATGGTTCAGATTTACTTTACTAGGTACTGACAAAACTTTACTTTACAGTACTGTTACACACACACACACACACACATATATATATATATATATATATATATATATATATATATATATATATATATAAATATATATATATATATACACACACACACACACACACACACACACACACACACACACACACACACACACACACACACACATAAGCATACATGCATACATACAAATATTTCAAGCACGGGCATTAATGCTGATAATGAGTGTCCAGGCTGTTCTTAAAAAATATCTAAACTAGTACTCACGTTAATAAAATTTGGTAGTCTGTTCCATGCATCAGCTACTCTGTCAGAGAACCAGTTAGTAGACTTCTCATTCCAGAATTGTCTACACAGGTTGTCTGATGATTCTGTAGTACTTTTTGATAACCCCAAACATTCCCAGTGGTAGTTGATTCAAAATGCCCTATATACATGAATAAAATCTCCTCTTAGATGTTTGTAAGGGACACTGTACAAGTTGATACTTTTCATAGTAACTTCAATTTTCACATCCACGGATGCTCTTTTTATATTTCAGCTGTACTCGTTCCAGTTTACTCATGCTTTTTATCTTATAGGGTTTCCATATTGTTATTCCATACTCAAGTTTGGGTCTAACGTAACTAACAAACAACGACTTAACATTTTTGATTTCCTAGACTTTATAAATCTTTTTATACGACCTATGGTTATATAACTATCCTTAACCAATTACTTCATACGATTAGAAAAAAATCATAGATGTATCTACCCATATACCCAGGTCATTAAATGAGTTTACAGTTTCAATCACTGTGTGCTGTATTAAATATTCACCTTTCAATTTATGTCTCCTAAATCCCATATGCTTAGTTTTTGATGTATTTATCAACATATTATTCTCCTGTGCCCAACTGGTCAATTTAGTCAAGTTATTTTGTAGACATGTCTTGTCTGTAATGCATGTAATCAGTTTACCCAATTTCAGGTCATCTGCATATAAACTGTAGAACACCTCAGATGAAAAAGGTAGGTCTGAAAGACACAATCTAAACATGTAAGGGCCTAGGACAGAGCCCTGTGGGACACCCTGACTGTAACCAAGGATTTCACCTGTCCAGTTGCTGTATGATACTTGCCATGTCCTATTTGTAAGCCCTGTAGCTATCCATCTTATCAAGAGTACATCCATACCTAGTTGTACTAATGTATTGATTAGTGTTTTGTGTATGACCCTGTCAAATGCTGAAGTTAAATCTATATAAATTACACCACAGCACAATTTTTCATGCATACCTGTTATATTGTTATAGAACATCATGTTACAGGTGGTAACAGAAGTATTCTCAACGTATGCATGCTGATATATGATTTTAAGTTCAAATATCCAGTTATGACAATAACTTATTCAATATTACCTTCTCGATTATATTTCCACAACATGAACGTTGACTTAAGGGTCTATATGTCTCTGGATTTGTCCTACTCCCCTTTCCCTTAAAGACAGGTTTAATAATCACATGTCTCCAATCTTGAGGACTCTCCCCATATTTATATGACCTAGTGAATAATAGGTATAATGGTACCATAAGTTCTTGCAGAAATGCTTTCAGGTCATTGTTAATAATTCTGTCTTCTCCCTATGCTTTGTTTGGATCCAGTATGTGCAGTTCTTTTCCAATATAATCTAATCTGATTCCAGTATCTGGGGTTACCTGGATGTCATTAGGACAACTTATCACCCATTTTGTGGAATCAAACTGTTTTGCATAACATTTTGTAAATATATCTATAATCTGTTGTATCTGAGAATAAATTTTTGAATATGCACACAGTTTATCAATTTGTGTCTTTACCCCTTCCACATCTTATGTATCTATAAAAAGCTTTCGTATTATGGTCAATATCTTTATATAAATTTTCTTCAAATTTTTATTGATCTTGTCTCACACTATGCTTAATCTGTTTGTCCACCTTGTTTATTTCAGTTTTTAAAGTTGTAGTTCAACCTCTCATCCATTTCTTATATGTTTTTGTCTCTCACCTTAATCAGATATCTTGTTCTTATGGAAATATGTCCCCCTGATGTTGTATGCCTAGATCCTGGTGTTAAACATGTTTTGATTTTTTGCACTCAAACAGTTTCTCTTGCAAAACTTTTCACATTCCATCTGGAGTTTTTCCACTGAACACCTCACTCCAGTTAGTTTTAGATAGTGACTGTTTTGCTTCCATATAATCTGTAATTAACCTTTTGTGCATTGGTTTAGATTTCAGTTTGGCAGAATTATCTAGCAACAAATTAACCTTTATAACTCCATGATCACTGCATATCAACGGCAGTAAAACTTACTTGAACTAACAGTAATTTCTTTAGAAACACAAACAATGTCTAGTATGTTTCGTCCCCTGGTAGGTTTTTTACAATCTGAAACAATTGTTGTTCCTGAATATACGTTGTGAATAATTTCCTTACTAATGTTGCTGAATCAATATTATTCCAGTCTCTTTCTGGTATATTTAAGTCCCCAGCAAATATTATTCTTCCCTCCTGTGTTTCATGCAAGAAATGTATGAATTCCTCTAGTCTAGGTCATCTGCACTTGACTTTGGTAGGCTATACACTCCAGCAATTGTTATATGTTCCAGGGTTGTCTTTATTGCCACAGTCTATAGTATTGGTGTTATCACTGAACATGTAATAATTACATTTATCATAACTGTCTTTAATCCCTATAACACCTCCATCTGATTTTTTGTTAGAATGTCTGTTACAGTAAAAACATTTATATTCTGACAGAACTGGTTTCCAGTGATTGTTCTTTAACCATATTTCACACACAATAACAACATCAATCTTGTGGGAATGTAGTAAATTTTCCAATAAAAGAACTTTATTATTAATGCTCCTAGCATTAACAACCATCAGAGATGCATCAAATGTTGCTATCTGTGAATTGTTAAATTTTCGACCTAGCAAAAATCTTGCTTAGTGTTTGTCAAATATTGCAAAATATCTGCTGCAAAAATTCTCTTCCCTGATCTTGACAAATGCACACCATCCTGTCTGAACACGTTTGCCCAAAATTAGGTTAGGATGCTCTACACATTTCCATTTTTTAAAACAGGACATTTTTTCATGTAGGTATTTACCCAAAAAATCTTTTCATTCATAGTGACCTGAGTATCCTTTCTCAAGGCAATTTGTGAAAAATACGTCCTAACGCCAGCACATGCTATACTAAGAGGGCTGTCAGTTCCCTACTGACAGTCAGAGAATCCTTGCAGGTGACATCATTTGTATTGACATGAATAAAAACAGATCCATACTTCTTTACATTAAGGCATTCCAAGGCTTGTCTCACATCTTCTGTTTTTGCTCCTGGCAAGCATAACACTATTCGATGTTCATTATTTTCTCTGGAAATGTAAGTATCAGTTCCTCTAATACTTGAATCACCAATTACAAGACTATCTTTGCTCGCCAGCTCTGAAGAATCTTCAGCTTCTGATACAATAATATCTGCTCTATCAATTGTTACAAAGGATAGGTCTTCATCACCATTAGTCTTATTAATCCCACTGTTTTCACTGTCTTAAATTCTCATCCAGCTGGTAATGTAAATCCACAGCTTGAGCCATGTAGTCAAAATCTGTCTCTCTCTTCTTTTTTCTTACAGTAATGTTCTTCAATTCTTCCATGTTCAATTTTGATTTCTTCTTTTTCACTTGCCCCTTGCCTCTTTTTTCTGCCTTATCTTTTGGAAAAAGTATGCCTTTCTCTGTAGGCTGAAGGTTTTCTGATAGAAAAATATCATTACCTGTAACATATATGTTACATAACAAAGCTGTGTCCTTTCTAGTACATATTCTCTTTACTTTACAGACATTAATCAGTTTCTTTTTCTTCCTTATTTGTTATGAACTTCTTCCTTTCTTTCTTTTTCTGTTTTCTTCTAAACAAACTGGATCCTCAGATTGCTGAATACTTGCATCTAGAATTCCAAAGTTGTCAGGGGCACCGTCTTGTTTCATAGGGGTGGAAAGATCTTTGAAGGCAGTAGATTCATCATTTCCTAACTGTGTTCTATTTGTTCTTTGCTTAACATTATTTATTTCACCAGTCCAGTTATTAATATATGAAAAATACAGTTGTGTACACTTACCATAAATGTAGATGTCTGAGTGTATTCACTGTTGCACTCATCACATTTGGGTTATCTGCCTGCAGGTAGCCCTCAGCTGGCTTGAATACCAGAGTCTTCAGATTTCTGTGTTGAATGCTATAGCTTCTTCCATGACGTCAGGTTGTCAGGGAAATAAAACATGCAGCAGACACCATTACATCAGTTTTTCTTGCCCCAGATGTCAGGTACCCCCACAATAGGAAGCAATTATGTGGTATGGAACATCCCCAGCAAAAAGCAAATACACATGATATAATATATACCAAACAAGGAGGAAAGGTAAAAGCCAAGAGAAGTCAGGGGGCTGGAGGGAGGGTAACCAGGACTGCAACAGTGAATACACTCGAACATCTACATTTATGGTAAGTGTACACAACTGTACTATGTTCTTCATGTTTCACTGTTGCAGTCATCACATTTGGGTTGATTCCCAAAGCTAAGGAAGGGTGGAGGTAGTTAAAGAGCATTAGGGCTAGCAATAAGGCCCTGTAAAACTGCTGTGGCAAATCCAGCTCTGGATTTAGAAAAGATAGGCAGGTGGTAATGCTTGGTGAAAGTATGTACAGAGCTCCAGGTTGCAGCTTTCAGGATGCCCCTGGTAGGGACTCCTCTGAGAAATGCAGTAGAGGTAGATGCAGCCCTGGTGGAATGTGTTCTTATCCCCTGTGGGGTAGGTTTTCCATGGTGTTTGTAGCAGAAATGGATGCAATGTGCTATCCATTTGGAAATGGTTTGCTTTGAAATGCCTTCCCCTCTGCCACTGCAGCAAAGCTAACTAGCAGCTGGTCAGATTTTCTGAGAGGCTTAGTCCTGTCCAAATAGAATCTAAGCTGTCTGTGTACGTCTAGAGAATGTAGTATCCTTTCCCCTTTATTCTGAGGATTAGGGAAAAAAGTAGGCAAATGAATGGACTGGTTTAGAGCCACACTAGACACCACCTTGGGCATAAAGGATGGATTAGTCCTGAGGGGAAACCCTGTCCTCATGGAAGATAATGAAGGGTTCCACTGGTATGAGGGCCTGCAGTTCAGACACTCTTCTTGCTGAAGTGAAGGCTAGAAGTAAAGCTGTTTTCCAACAAAGGAATTTCAACTCTGCTGCAACAGCTGGTTCAAAGGGGGGAAGAGTGAGTTTTTCCAGTACAAAGTTAAGGTCCCAGGCTGGAGTGGGAACCCTTCTGGGGGGTCTTAAAGTTTTAGCCCCTCTAAGGAATTGTTTTAGCAGGGGATGAGAAAAGAAGGGTGGGTCAGTATTATAATGTGCTGATATGGCAGAGGCATGAATCTTAACTGAAGAGAAAGATAGGCCCTTGTGGAGCATTTCTGTTAAATAATCTAGAATATGAGGTAAGCTGGGCACCGTTGTGCCCATCCCCTGAGCCTGGCTCCAGGAACAGTATCTTTTCCACTTTTCTGAATAGGATTTTCTAGTACTAGGCCTCCTTGCCTCAAGAATGACATCCAGCACCTGCTTACTGAGGGTTGCTGGAGGTGAGGTCAGGGAATTAGCCAGGTTGCAAGGTTCAGGGTTTGAAGCTGAGGGTGCAGAATCTGGCCTGGCTGCTGGGACAGCAGGGAAGGGTTCAGAGGCAGGTATCAAAATTGTAGCACTGTCAGGCTGAGCAAAAGGGGGTACCAGTTCTGGCTTGGCCAGTCTGGTGCAATCAGTATTGTCCTCAGCTTGTCCTGTTTGATCTTTAGTAGAACCTTTGAGAGGAGAGCCAGAGGGGGAAAGGCATAAACTGAGAGGCTTTCCCAGGTAAAGGACAAGGCATCCACTTTCCAAGCTTGACTGTGGGGAGTTCTGCTGCAGAATTTGTTCAATTGGTAGTTCTGAGGGGAGGCAAACAGGTCTACCTCTGGTGTCCCTCATCTGTTCCTCAAGAGCCTGAATATTTTGGGTTCCAGTTTCCATTCATGTGGGTCCATGAGATTTCTGCTTAAGTCGTCTGCCAGTGAATTTAGTTTGCCTGACAGAAATTGAGCTTGTAGGTTTACTTGGTAGCTCAAGGCTGTGTTCCACAGAGCCATGGCTAGTCTGCAGAGTGGGTAGGAACGGGGTCCCCCCTGCTTGTTTATGTACCACATAACTGTGGTGTTGTCTGTCTTTACCAATAGTTGTCCTGGAAGAATAAGGTCTCTGAAGGCTGCCAGAGCATTCTGTACAGCTAACATTTCTTTTTGATTGATATGCAGGTGCATCTGTTTTGGGCTCCATTTGCCCTGAATGCACTGCCCTGCCATGTGAGCCCCCCATGCATAGTCTGATGCATCTGTTGTTAGGGTTTGGGTGGCAGGGGGTAGAATGCAAGGGAGTCCCTTTTTGTGGTAGTAGGCCTCTGCCCCCAAAGGAACTCTGCCCTTAGACAAGGGATAATAGGAATCATTGTTTCCAGGTCCTGAGAATGTTGACACCATAGACGTTTTAGATACCATTGAAGTTTCCTCATATGCAGTCTTGCATATGGAATTAACAGAATGCAAGAGGCCATGAACCCCAGGGCTTGTAGGATTTTCCTTGCAGATAGCTGGGTTTTTGTGGCCAGTAGTTTGAAGTAGGTTGTCAAATGAACTTGTTTCTCTGGAGTGAGGAATGCCATCTGGGAAGTTGTGTTCAAGCTTGCTCCCAGGAATACAATCTGTTGGCAGGGTAATAGGTGTGATTTCTTCTCATTGATGGTGTACCCCAGTGAAGTTAGAAGTCTCTTTACAAATGGCAGATGCTGTAATAGCAAGTCCTGACCCTCTGCCTGAATCAGACAATTGTCCAAATATGGGTAAATCTGAATATTTATCTGCCTGAAAAATGCAATAGCAGGAGCTAGGCACTTTGTAAATACCCTGGACGCAGTAGATAAGCCAAAGGGGAGTGCAGAGAACTGATAGTGCATGGAGCCTGCCCTGAAGCATATTATTTTCTGCAGGATTCCCTTATTGGGATGTGCAGGTAAGCTTCTTTTAAGTCTAGAGTTGCCAGCCAGGCATCCTTGGCTAGCATAGGAAGAAGCTGCTGAAGAGTTAACATTTTGAATTTTGGAACCATCAGAAAGGTGTTGAGAATAGAAAGGTCCAGGATAGGACTCCAGGAGTTTTCTTTTCTGGAAACCAGGAACAGTCTTGAATAAAAACCTTGTCTCCTTTGTTCTGCTGGAACAGGTTGAATAGCCCTGATACTGAGGAGAGAGAGAGCACTTGTTTTTGGGCCTCAGCCCACTGGTTTGGGGGAAGGTCTGGCCATCCACTTGGGGTTGGGAGTGAGTGGAAGTGGAATCTGTATCCTAGGGAAACTATGCTTAAAACCCATTTGTCTTGGGTAATGAGTTCCCAGATTTTTGCATGCAGGGCGAGCTTTCCTCCTAAGGGAACAAGTAGTTGAGCAAGGCTTGGTAGAGTTAAGGATAAGTCATTGTGCCATTTTTCCATAGAGGGATGGCTTACTACTCCCTGCTTTGTAAGTGGGGGCCCCCCACTGCTTAGATCTGTGCATAACCTGAGACTGAAGTCTCGGTGGTCTGCTGCTCCTGGGTTTGGACTGAGAAGGCCTGGAAGGGACTGGAAAGGACCAGTTCTTTGAAGACCAATGCCTACTGAATCTAGTTGGCTGTACTTGTAAGAAATCTTTAACAGTTTGCATAGATTTAGGTTTTTCCTCCATCCTTTTGAGGACTTCTGCTTTGTTGCCAAAAAGGCGCTCTTGGTGTAAGGGCGCATCCAGTTATTTAGCTTTAACATGATCTGGCAAGTTCTGTTCCTTAAGCCGAGCAAGCATTCTAAGTACAGACTCAGTGACAGCAGCCCTACAAAATGCTTCTAAGGCATCAAAACCACATTGTAAAGTATGTTTACCTATTTGGTCAGCAGAATGCATTAACTCTTGTAAATCATAGCACAGTCAAGAATCAACATAATTTTTTGTTTAATTAATCCCATAATATGCTGCTGATACTTTAACATATGAAACTGGCAATTTAAAGCCCTAATGGCCAAAGTGGCAGACGTATATACCTTTCTACCCCATCTGTCTAAAGCTTTAGAATCCCTATTAGAAGGGGTAGGAACTTTGGCAGTAGTAGCCTTAATGCCTTTTGGTCCTTGGGGAAATGGTCTCTGGATCCGCAGTAGGATTCTTGAAAAGGAATTTGTGAGAGTCAGGTACTCTGTAGTACCTGTCAGGTTTCTTGGGAGCTGAAGGCAAAGTGTCTGGGGAAAGGCTGGATTCCAAGAAAACATCATCTACAATCTCCAGAACAGGAGGGATAGCTAAAGGCCTGTGTTGAGGCAGGTTTAAAAATTCCCCAAGTCTCTTTTTGGACTGAGTAGTCCTAGCTTTCCTAGCGGAAATGCTCCCTAAGGCTATGCAAGGTTTAACCAAAATAAAAATCTTCTGAAGGGGAAGCAGAGGGAATGGAATCCTCTGCATCAGATTCCTCATAAGTAGATAAGGGTAAATCCTGGTAGTCAGAAGGAACAGATATATCAGATTCCTGATCAGAAGAATCAGAAAGAAAATCAGTTCTAGGTCTCTCAGAGGGGGAAGTCTGGCTTCCCCTAATTAAGGTAATAAGGTCTTCAGCCATTCTAATCATTTGTTTTTGAGGCATATGGGCCTGAGAATGTGCTTTGGTCGTCAGTTTTCTAGGCTTAGTGTGAGCTTTAGGCCTGAGGAATTTGGTATTCTTAGCTTGAAATGAAAACATCAGTTTGATATGAAAATCAGTAGGCCTGAATACACCCTCAGAAGCCAGTGCCTGCACAGTGGCTCTGGACCCATCCAAGGTAGAGACATCCGCAGGTTCCATAGTCGAAGAAGCATGTTGCAGCATACCGGAATCTGAATGGGTCTCAGTAGAGACCTGCGAATCTGTAGTAGCGGGTATCAGGTGCTGCAAAAGCACCTCACTGAGTACTGGCGGACTGGCGACTAGCTTATTGGAAGCGTCGTTGGCAGTTTTGGACCTATGCGGTCTGTCTCGATTTAGACTTATGTTTTTTCGGAAGATCGGTAGTCGGATGGCTTAACAAAGCCATTTCAGAGTACAGAGATCAAGAACAAAAGTATTTAGCTACAAAAATAGCCCGACGATGAATAGTTTGGGTGTTGAACAAGCCACAAAACCGACAGCGAGGAACGTCGTGGTCTGGGCCTAAACAGGTGACGCAGTAAAAATGAAAATCTCTATGAGGTATTTGCTTTCCTCAGGCAAGACAAATTGTTAATTTTTCTGACATCGGTTAGAGCAAGAAAAAAGGATCCTCAACAGGGTACTTATCTTTTTGAAGACTTCAGGTCTGAAACTCGAAAACAAAAATTTCAGGAGTCGGCCGACCGGCACTTGCAAACTGCTTCTGCTTCGGGCACTGCACGGCAAGAAAGACTGATATAATGGCATCGGCTGCATGTTTTATACCCCTGATGACCTGACGTCATGGAAGAAGCGACAGCATCTGACGCAGAATTCCGAAGACTCTGGTATTCAGGCTGGCTGAGGGTAATTGCAGGCAGATAACCCAAATGTGATGACTGCAACAGTGAAACACGAAGAACATCAACAGTTCTCCAAGCCATGCCAACTGCATAAGTGCAATCATCATCATTACTTCTAGACTTACTTCTAACAATGGTAAGCAAATCATCAAAAGCTTTGACACAAGGAACACAGATCACATGTGTTATCAGCTGTTACATTTAAACATGCATAGCATTTATTACACTGTACAAGATATTTGTGCATTAGCAAATCTTTAATTGGATACTCATTTAAGGAATCCATATTCAGCTTCAAATTAATAAAATATTGTAAAGAAAAGAATAATCAAATCAGTGACCACAGAATTCAAAGAGAACGCCCCCACACCTCTGCAACTTAAATATACTAACTCTGAGATCGTGCTACAGTGAAGAGTATGGTAATGTTCCCGTTCCACACTGCATAGTGATGTACATTACTGTTCTCTTCACTGTATACCGATCTTGGAGTTAGTATATTTAGGTTGCAGGGGTGTGGTATGTGCAGGGGGGCTTGACACACTGCAAAAACATGGTTTTAACAGTTGTCTTGTTTTTTTTTTTTTTTTATTTATTTCTTAATTTCACGATTTCACAACCTCGAGATTCTGGGTTTGATATTATGAATCTCGAGACTGTGATCTTTCGAAATTAAGAAGTGGACCCATAGATATATATATATATATATATATATATATATATATATATATATATAGAGAGAGAGAGAGAGAGAGAGAGTCCACTATGATTAATCATGTCTTGCTTAATTGAGATACAATTATTAAAACCCTAAAACATCCTACAAAGTAAGACAAGAAGGAAAACATGAGGAGAATGTAACTTTTCATGTTCCTCTTCAATGTCCATGACAGGACGTAGGAGATCTTTTGGGTATGATGTTCTAAACATTGATAGTAGGGCTTCCATGTACACACACACACACACACACACACACACACACACACACACACACACACACACACACACACACATATACATGGGTCTACTTTAGTTTACCACACACACACACACACACACACACACACACACACACACATATATATACATAGGTCTACTTTAGTTTGCTGAAATGACATTTAACCAACATTCAAAACGTCAAGATGACAACATTGAAATATCAGTATAACAAAAGTTTACATCATCAAAAGTACACAACACCGAAAAACCAACTGCGGTCGTTACACGTCACTATCAACACACTACACACTCTTGTATAGAACAATAAAACACTGTTTTTATTTTCCCAAAACAATGATGAAGTGAAAGGTATTCCATGAAGTCTAATTATCTTCACATGAATCAGAGTGTAATTAAACAGACAGTTGTCTAACATCAAACTTCATACAATCAAAAAACAGCTGCAGATGTTATATAGCACTTTGTTTTTTAAAGCCAGGAAGCATCTGAATGCAGATTGTAGTACAGTGAGGATTGGAAAATTCATCCTCTTCCCCACTGTATTGCAATATCGAATAGTACCTGTTTTTGTTTAATTTCAGCAATTGTCTGTCAAAAACTTTTCTGTGTATGCTGTATTAGTTTCCGTAAATCAGAAATTAGTTTAAAGGGACATATGTGTATTTGTGTTGAGTGGTTAAGCATGTTAAGCATTTTAAGGTTTTGTTGTGTTTGTGTCATTCTTTTACATTTCGGTGTTGGGCACTTTCTATGATGTAAACTTCCAATATACTGATATTTCAATGTTGTCTTTTCGATGTTTTGAATTTTGGTAAAGTGTTATTTTGGCAAACTAAAGTAGACTTGTATATACATATATGCACATACATACATAAATATACAAGTGTGTCCTGTATGCATCTTAGTGTGTGTGTGTGTGTTTGTGTGTGTCTGTGTGTTTATATGTATGTGTAGCCAGATAGTTCTATAGATGTAGATACAGATATATATTGTAACATGGTAGCTGTTTTACAGGGGTAATGTATCTTTAAAATGTTTACTGCAGTAAGGATTGCGGGAATGCTTTCAAAACAATTAAGCAAACATTATGTATTAGTTAGCTTAACAAGGCAGTGATTGTCATGCTGCAGGTGGATTGGACACTCTAAAAAAAAAAAATTGGCCCTAGGTGTGAGTGCGTGTGTGTGTGTGTGTGTGTGTGTGTGTGTGTGTGTGTGTGTGTGTGTGTGTGTGTGTGTGTGTGTGTGTGTGTGTGTGTGTGTGTGTGTGTGTGTACCTTCTGTGGAAGGTTGGGTGCCGGGCTGGCAACTCGACACTGTAAAAACTCCACTGCCAATCATGAGTGGACAGGTGATCCGCTGTGGCAACCCCTAACCGGGAAAAGCCGAAAGAAGAAGAAGAACAAGGCAGTGATTGTCAGTTATGCTGATATAAAAAAATCTTGGTCTGTTTTTCTCTTATTTTTACTAGACTAGAACTGCATTTACTTATGTATTGATTTACTGTTTGAATAACTGACTGATTGTGCTAAATTCTATAACTTGATGGGTTTAAATCTGTTGCAGATTACAGAAATCCCCTGCACCTACTAGTAACTGATACCAACAACTGGCTGCACCGGAAGACACTGAAAAAAGAAATAATTGGAGAGCTGCTCAGCACAGATTAAATAAAATTCAAGTTTGTTAAACTATTTTATAGAGTTTTACTAGAGCAACTAAAGTCAAATAATCCCGGTCCCCTTCAATAAACACAACACACCAAATGACATTTGACGACCTTTATTAAAACTTCCATAACATAACTGTGATTACCAAAATTTGTTAAATACAACTGGACATGGTGTAGTCGATTCTAAACACAGCATAAACATCTTTGCAATGTTAATCAGAACAGCATACCTGCTCATCCTGTCCAGTAAGCAGCGTCCACACCTTTGCTCACTTACTTCACTTATAAACCTCCTTATAATATTAATCAGGACAGCGTACCTGCTCATCTAACCCAGTAAGCAGCATTCATACCTTTGCTTGCTTACTTTACTTATAAACATCCTTATAATGTTAATCAGGACAGCGTACCTGCTCATCCAACCCAGTAAGCAGCATCCATACCTTTACTCACTTCCTTTACTTATGAAGCTTCATAAACCACTCACTGAATTACCTTCAAACCAAATAAGCAGCATCCTTACCTCCGCTTGCTTATCTATTCAACAAAACTCCTTGAAATGCACCACCAGACACCAGAGGGGGAACAGAAGAGGGCAAGCCTGTCCCTCTTCTCTGCCACCAGCCTGACCAGGCTATTCCCCCTCACCATCAACTTCCATCAGCTAGCCACCCTTAGGGGATAAGGCCAAACGTCATTCGGTGTACCATAATTACCAGGACATTACCAGCCCCAGCTTACTAAAGCATCACCTGCCACTGGAGCAAGAATACTCAAAACCAACCACCAAAATAAAAGCAATTGCATATCACCCTTCCCAACCAATTCCTTTTACTTGCCCAATGACATGCAGAACGTGAAAACTTCAAAATGCCATTTAACAACCGCCTTGCCAACACCAACTACCCATATCAACAGTAAGGCACCTAAACCCCATGATGGCTTCAGCAGTCTGACCCCTCTTTGCACTATCAATACCCTTGAATACCACAACAATATACCAAACTGAAAATGCCCTATGCCACAGTCAAAACCAGATTATACCAGAATGAAAATGCCCTATGCCACTTGGACAAAACAAGATTAGTGACATGCCAACCCTTTCCTGCATGTAGAAATTAAACCATATCTTTCTCTCCTTCAAGTACAGTAAATCAGACCACACTTCCATGCAAGGACACTCACATAGCTCACAACTTGACCCAGTTACTCAACGCTTGTCCTGCGTGTTCCACCATGAACCAATGACCATCAATCTCCTACAACAAACCTATCCCAACCCTTCAACATAATGAACCCCTAGCCATAATTAACTTCAAGTCCCCTTAATAACCGTGTGACTAATGAGCAAATATTAAAGTGGATTACCTACACGTTATCATGCACCATTCTGGAAAGAAAACCTGTAAACCTATGACACCTAAAACAAGACCTTAATGCTCACCATTCCCCTATGATAAGTTTGTGTTCCCTCAAGCACCATCTCAGATGGGTCGGCTACACCTTTTATGTTAGCAATTTCATGGATGCCCATGGTAAATAGAGTCACTATTCCATAACAGGCCCAGTCCATAAGAAAATTACATTCTTAAACATCCTATGAGCCCAAAGTTACAAGTTACCAGATGAAAAGCCTACAAACAGTAGAGGCACAGCCAACCCGAACCACCACTCATACTCACAAGACCTATAAATCTCCATTCATAGCTCAGATTAAGTTAACTTGCCTGGATGATATCCTAATATTGAGCTGCCAGTGGTAGGTACATCTATCATAGAAGCATCCAACTTTCAAACTCACCTCCTTCCAGCCACCAATTGACGTCCTCTATGTATTTGTCTATCTGCAACCTCGATACTCACCAGTCCAGCAACCCACTCTGCAAAGAAAAGAAACAAGTGTAAATCCTCTAACCACCAGCCAACACTGCCAAAGGCCCACCATATCAATCCACTGTGCAGCCACTAACCTGCCCCATATTCCTATTATGTCATCCCCATTTAATCATACTTGTTTGTTATAGGGTTTCCATATCCTTATTCTATATTCAAGGACCAACATTGTGCCCCACTCCAGAGGCAAGAACAGCCATCCTAACACTGCCATGTTCAGATCCCCTTTTTCAAGCCACCACATGATGCCTTCTGTACTTCTGCAATCTGCAAAGAAAGAAAACAGTAATTTTTTTGTGTACACATACCAATAATTAACATGGAGGCACTGGCAAGGACCCCTGCCACCCCCATTCGGTGTTTGTCAAACTGTGCACCGAAGTATGGAACCAGTTCCCTTGAACAAGAATGATAAGCCACCCGCAAAATTAAGAGCAGAACTTGTCTAGCTTGTAATCACCCCCAAGCCAGTAACCTAATAACTTCTTATAATACTAACCGTGCTGTAACTCCCTTCCACCTACCTAAACCCCATCCACCTTGACTGCCTTTATGAGCACTAAATAAAATGCCGCACCTGTAACTTCATCCATCCCACTGTAGAAACTCAAACTCTTACCAATGGCCACTGACTGTGCTCCCTTTTAGTATCGAATGCAAAAGCCTAAAAGCAGGGACAAGTTTCAAATATAGATCTAACCTACTGAACAGTTAATAGTTTGTACAGTCAATTAACCTTGAGATCACAAACTTAAATGCCTATCCTTCTCTGGCTAGCAGTGTAAATCCTCTACCAAAATTCAGCAACTTAGAAATCCACTTACTTCACTCAGTACCGATGCCCATTTATACTCCCCATGCATAACACTTTTCAAATCCCTTTTTCAAGCCACCGCATGATACTTTCTGCACTTCAGCAATTTCCGTCAGTAACTCTTTCCCACTTATGTTCCCCCTGTGTAACCTCCTCACTCACCACTGCTTCCGTCATCTGCGAATTTACTGTGTATCATCACAACTGGTACTTGGCACACCACCATCTACAAAGAAAAGGGCTAAAGTAATCCCTCTGATATGTAAAGAGAAGGCTCCACCTTATACCCACCTATTCCAAATTACAGCCGCAGCATTCCAAGACCCCATCTGCAAGAAAGAAAAAGACATGCAAATCAACCAAACTACATAACACACATTCCAAGACATCTTCAAGGACAACCTATCCCACCAAGCCGGCAAGGAATGTACCACCGTCACTCACATCTATGACAAAGCAGCCATAACTGAAGCTGTGCTTCCCATGACCCTATCAAATACCCAAGATAAATTTAACTACCAGTCGAGTATGTTAAAACTAAACCCCACACATTAAGAGACCTATCAATATCCACAACCAGGGTAAACTTGCAATTCCAGACCACATCCATTAGCACCCTGTATAAGCCAAGCTAACTTATATTGTAAAACCATCTGCCTAGCTCTTAACCTTCCATCTCCAAATGAAGCACACTAACCAACATAATGTGGACAAGATGGACACAACACAACTGCTGTATCGCTGACCCCTATCCTCACTCTAACTGTACCCTCCCCCACCACCATTACCACAGCACTACACTTGCAGCCCGTGAACAGACACCCTCTCCTTGGAAATATTCCAGTCACCAAGCACGGGAATTGACTACTCCACCAACAAATTATCTGCCAAGCAGCCCCAGTCCACGAGAACTGGATCAAAATATAAGGCTACATTTTCCATTCCACTCTTATTTATTTATTTATTTTTTTAATATTCAACCAACTGCAGTCAACCTGAGGCATGGCTACTCCATGACAACACTGTTGTTTGCCAACCCCAAAAAGTTGCTAATAACAGCTACTCCCAACCGGTGAAAAGACCGGAGCTGTTGCCACTAGCATAGCAACTGCCAAGGAGCACAAACCATAGGTCTCAACCTTGTACCATGAAATCACTTGGATGAAACCAAAATTAATTGAGGAACAAAGTCCTGAAATCAGGGACCAATTCCAATCATTGCTCCCACCACTAATAAAGCCACCAGAGTGCCGAGGTCTTCTGTTACCATGCATTTACTGAAGGATATGCATTTGAAACTAAGTTGGCAGTCTGTAAAGAATTCAGGTCTCACATATTAGCCACAACAATCCAATGAATCACAAACCTAATGCATAACCAACCCGACCATAACATAGAACAAAACTGTGTACATCCTCTATCCAACCCTGCACCATACAGCCACATAGTATAACTTTTTTTTTTTATTGGCATGACTCGTTAACCCCCGCATTTCTTTGTACATTATTGACTTACCCATCCTCCCCCAACCCATGAACCACCCTCGATGGTTTGTGAATTCATCCAAAAAACCTCCATTTGAGAAATATGAGTCAGCCCCACTCCTCCAACCATCACCGTGCATCCGTGGAAACAACTGTCACACCACTTGCTCAGTGCCCACGAAAGACAATTCGCAGCTTCAACTGAGGAATACCTCAACATGAACACAGTAGACTGACCCCAGCAAAGAATCCTAAACCTGATTGAAAACCACAAACAATTATATTAAATAAGGAAACGGCAATTGGGTTACTCAGAAAATTGTACCCCAAGTCAGGGCCGGCCTTAGCTGAAATGGCGCCCTAGGCGAAGTAGTGCTCCGGCGCCCCTTAAGCCCCACCTACACCATTCTCATGAAACACTCCTATTTGAGCCACACCCACAGACAGGTTACTCCCCAAGAAAGGCATGCTGCTAGATTACACAAACAGGAATTATACTCAGTGTAAAAAGAAAGTCCATGTTAGTGAATAGTATTAATCACTTTACCTTCCATTATCACACCTTCTATGCTTTGTAACTTCAAGTCAGTCACCTATTCTTCTTTTCTAGTATCTCAGCTCCAGGTACCCTTACCATTGACACATATTTATCCACAACATAAAATCAGTCCAGTATGGGGTAAACAAAGTGCTGCTGGTGACATCAACTTGAACATCAATTTTCTTTTTTTTTTTTTCAGATGACAATTGACACTCCTCCACTAAAGGTGGAGGACTGTCAATATTCACCAAGGATATTCACACCACCAGGCTAGTTGCCCAACACAATGCGTCTGAAATTCTCCAGGTGCAACTAACACTAGGTAAGACTGCAATCCAAATTGTAGCTTGCTACAGATCCCCCACCATGCCCCAAGATTCTCACTACACCTTTCTAAACATACTGGAAAATATTAAGATAGAACCAAACACCCTAATACTGGGTGATTTTAACTACCCTGCCATTCCAACACCCTGGATCAACTAATCCATAGTCCCACCAGGGCTCCAATATCCTAGACCTGGTCATTACCAACATGGGAAATCGATGCTCCACACCTATGGTCAGCCCCTCGTTAGTCAGGTCTGACCATAAGCTAATTACCCTTAACATCCACATCCCACCCTCACCCCCCAGTAAGGAAACCTCCATAAAAAACTTCTCCAAAGCCAACATCATGCTACTCAAGTCAGAAGTGACAAACTTCATGACACCCATGCAGATGGGAACTGAAAGTTCAACTGCTGAATCCTACACTAAGGCACTGTACGAGCACATCGACTCATGCATGAATCGTGCCATCCCAAATAGAACCAAGATGCTCTCATCCAAAAAGGAAGCCAATTTGGTGGTCCCCTGCCATAAACAAACTACAACAAAAGGAAGAAACTGTTGCAGAAAAGAGGAAAATCCCAGGATGCAAAAAACTCCCTTACCAGCCTCAGTAAGAAACTGAGATCCCTCATAAAATCCTCCAAAGCTAGTTACGAAAATAAAATTGCTAAAGATTCCAAAGACAACCACAAGGCATTCTATAACTATGTCAAGAATCTAAATGGCAATGCTCAGATCTGCTCTTAAATATACTGATATAAGGATATTGCCAATATCCTGGCAGATCAATTCAGTGTGAACTTCACCCCCCTCTCACCCCCTAAATGGCCCATCTCAATACCGGAAGATTGCCAAATTCCGGTAATAACGGCCACACAGGTAAAAACGCACTCTCCAAAGCTTAGAATACAGCATCCATGGGACCAGATGACATCCCAGGCTGTGTACTACATGAACTACAATATGAACTGGCACCTCACCTAAGTGTCATGTTTAATCATAGCCTCACCTCAGGTTTCATGCCCACTGAGTGGCGCAGAGCTACAGTTATCTCACTCCACAAGGGGGGATCCACCTTGGATCCTGGAAACTACCGTCCCATCAGTCTGATGAGCCTTATCTGCAAGGCCATGGAGCGTATTATCATGGAACTTATAAACAAAGACATTGGCAACCTTCAAACACTAGACCCCACCCAGTTTGGGTTCGTGAAGGGCCAATCTTGTCTCCTGAACCAGATTGACTTCTTTGAATCAGTCTCCAGAGCCATAGATAAGGGTAAGGTGGTTCACACAGCCTATCTAGACCTTGCCAAGGCCTTTGACACCATCCCCCACTCTGGAATCATAGATAAACTTACTAAGCTGGGCATTATTCCCTACGTCACCCAATGGGTTGATAACTGGCTTACTGATAGAACCCACAAATCCATCTCCAGACAAATGACAAGTGGAGTACCTCAGGGTTCAGTCCTGGGACCGCCCTTGTTTGGCATCTACTTCTCTGAAGTACAGGCCAACACTAAGGGACTCTGGCTAACAAAGTTCGCAGATGACTGCAAATGGAGAGCCATTATTGAATCCCCAAATGATGTGGATACTCTACAAAAGGGCCTTACAGAAACAGATGCTTGGTGCCAGAGCCATGGGCTCAAGCTCAATGCCAAGAAATGTATAGTTATCCCCTTTGGGAAAAAACATGTACCCGTGAATTACCATATAGGTGGCAGTACACTAAACACCAAAAGTGTGATAACAGACTTAGGGACACAGGTGGATAGTGATCTCACTTTTGATAACCACATCGCCACAACAGTCAGGAAATCCTTCTCTGTGGCACACCTCATCACTAAGGGCTTTTCATCCAGAAAAAAGAGGTCATTGTCCCACTGTACTCATCCCTCATTAGACCCATTATAGAATACAATGCCCGTTTGTTATGTACCTCTCAAGACATCTGCAACAACTGGAAAGGCCACAGAAATACCTCACTAAAAGAATCACAGGCCTAAAGCAGATGCCTTATGCTGACCGCCTTAAAAAACTCCAGCTATACTCTGTCGCATATCATCTACTCATAGGCGATCTCTGCTTAACATACAAGGCCATGTCAAACCCAGAGCTGTTGTACAGGTTACACTTAAAGAAATCCCAATCCCTCAGAGCCACACGCTCCAGGAATCTAAACTTTGTCATCACAATAAACAAAACATGCTGGAGGGATAGGTTCCTGACCCAGAGACTCCCCAGACTCTGGAATAGATTGCCCATATATGTCAAGCAGAGTGCCTCTTTGGCCGTCTTCAAAAGGAACCTTGATGATTGGATGGGAGAAAGGAAATCCACCCCGGGGATCACGTCAGTCGCCCTGCTAGATAGGGGTCCATGGAAGTAAATAGTGTGGGAAGAAATAGCCAGGGAATTGTTATTGCTGGCTTGTATAGGCCCTAGGGATGATAGCCTAGTACCAATCTATGAACCTATCCATAACTTCCTGGAGCTTAATTAAGCTCATTATCTGGTAGTTTGCATAGGAAAGTCATTGAAATACAAAATCTTTGCCTTCAAGTCTGACAAAAATGACGTGTTGGCACAGTTATGTCATGATATATTCCTTTATAAATCATAACTTAAAATATTTTGAGGCCACCCAACTGCAAGATTAAATACTGATGAAGAAATCTAATGAGCACCACACAGCTAAACACACAAACACCATAGGCAAGAATGGCCTGGCACCTCACAACCAATGAAACAAACACCATAGTCAAGGAACAGTGGTGTAGATGCATTTTAGCTGTCTTTAAAATCTTTCATTTATCCATTTCCTTTATATGCTTAAGCAGTTGGAGATAATCACAGCCAACAAGAGAAGCAAGGCAAAAAGCCAGTCTTCGATGGAATGACACTGACAGTATAATACAAGGCACATAAACGAATGTACTGCATAACTACTCTGCAACCTTTATTCCTCTATCCACTTTACTGAGAACATAACAGTAGTAATTTGAAAGCAATGATTATTATATTACCATATCCCGTCCTGGTCCCCCCCAACAAACACATCACCTAGAGGTCTGTGCGTGGGCCCAACTCCATGACGGAGACTTGTAGCATAACGGGATGAGGAAAACAAGTTTTCTGTTATCCTAGCCTTGAAAACACTAAGCCGTTGTATGTTACAGCTTGCAAGTACTACACTCTTACGATCTGTTTTTTTGTTTTGTTTTTTTTATATAACATTATACCGTGCATGTGCATAACCTCCTCCCTTTGTGAATGAAAACAGCCATTGCAGCTTCCTCTCGCTCCCAAACCACCACTGAAAGAAGCAGAAGGGGCACCCACCTATTTTTCTTTTTTTTTTTTTAAATATAGAAATATCCAACCACAGTCGCACCAGTGGCTCCTCTTCACCTCAAAACAACCAAAGGAGTCACCCCAATGAGGCAGCCAAAAAGCAGCTCAATGTGCAAGAACATAACCTTCTCTCTGACATTTAAAATGCACTGAATTAGAATGCTGGGGAGGCCGCAATTGTAGTCTTTAGGGCAGCGGCGGTGAAATAAAAAAAAAAAAAAAAAAAAGTTGTTGTCTGTTCAGCTTCCAGGTTAGGGGTCCTCACAACAGAACTCCGCTCTGTAAATTGTGGCAGCAGCAGTGAGAAATTAAAAAAAAAAAAAAAAAAGAAACGTTGTTGTGATTGTGCCCTTTTGAGGGCGGCCGCCTAGTTCGCCTATGCCTAAGGCCGGCCATGCCCCAAGTGTTTACCTGAACTCTCAGGATTCCACTAGGATTTATGCAGTAGCTGACTGAAACATACATTACAACTGATCCCATCGATAATGTTCACTATATAACATGACCGGGTGATAATAGGAAGGATGTACTTGCAGTTTGGAGTAAAGAAAGACACAATGCTTAATACGTGCCCGTATCAATGTTAATGGATGCTGATGAAATATTCATGTATAATAATAACAACAGCTATAAGCACTAACCGCATGTCTGTTGAAATCCTCCATAGATGACTACTAAATGCTGAAAGTGACCATACTCTCCGCAAAAATCAAGATTGCCTTAAGCTAAAGAACAAGGCACAGAGAAAATGTTATTCTAATTTTGTCAGCAGACCAAAATATTGCACATATGCTTTGGGATTTGATCTCGTCTGCATTCCTTGTCAACTGAGCAAGCTGAGACCTAAACATGTAGAAATGAAAAAGCACAAATGAAATCTAAGAGCCAGAACAAGGAATCCACAATGTATCCTAAGGGGTTGGCAAACCTAATGTGGCATACACTCTCCACAACAGTGCTCATTTGGTGTACTAACATATAACTCATTTAGCATATTAACCATGATTCCATACTGTCAGTTACAAAACTCGCACATCAAGTGCAATAGAACATGGGAGTGGCTGAATAAACTACAATACTCTTTTCCCTTAAGGAACCAACCCATAACCGCTTCACCCACATGAACCTTCTGCAGTTGAGTTAGACTTCCTTGAAAACCCCAAAACTGCAAATACTGCACAGCCATTCCACAAGGCCACCTTCCCCCACCAACCAAGGACACACTGCACATGTGCGGCAAGTCTCACAGCCCACGAAAAGCCCTCAAGAACTTACCACTCAGCTGAAAACAGAGTAAACTGGGTTCCACAGCCTGCAAAACTCTCCACAGATGTACCGCTTGGCTGAAAACCGGCACACCACAAAACCATCAGGACCAAGCAACCACCCCCACCTTTAACATAGCCAGTACCCACAAACGAACCCCTTAGGCTCGTCACCTACTGGGAAACAACAGTTCTTCACTACAAGGCAATGCAAGTGGTATACAGAGTTGTGTCCCTAAGGAATGACGAGCAGCAAATCTTGTAGTACTGTTGTGGCATAAATCACGCCCCGGCAACAATTGGAATGCATACCACAATGCCTGCCGCCGCATGCACGATGAGGAACCACTCCCCACTGGAAAAACCACCATGTAATGAAACGGATCAGATCCGACACAGGGAGCGTTACCCCCAATCTCCAATGCCATTCACGCACCTTTCGCAAGCTAACAGCAAAGGTTTGGCACCAGCAGGAATACCGATGTATGACAAGCAAAATGGCCAAACTCAAACTACCTTTCCTCATTTATTAATCACCAATTCTAGCTGATCTAAGGCAGGGGGGACCAGAACTATGACACACAACAACACACCAACATAGCCCTGGCAAAATAAATAAATAGATAACTAAATAAATTATTCACTATATAAACCACCTGCCCCTGACCTTCCAACCCCCCACCAGCAACCCAAGGCCTACCTGGTCCCTTGAAGCACCCACAGGTTGTCTTGGGCATGAACTCATCTTAGCATGTTCATGCCAAAATGTGATTACTTCCCCAGCTGCACTCATCTAAATCCCTTAAGCACCTCCCACCCTTCTCTCAGTTCCTTCCAATCATCCCTCCCACTGTTTAACCCTTTCACCTCCCCAACCCATTGAACTCCCATTAATATCATCCTAACACCCCATGAAGATGTTCCAGGACATCTTGGCTTGTTGCCAAGCCTCATTTAAATTAAAAACTACATATTTTGAATTAGGATCACTAAGCTCTCTTTACATGATGAGTGCTTAATTACAATGTAAAGAAACAATAAAAAAAATCAATTGCACATAATCCTTGAGAAATAAATAAATGTGTTAAGAAATGTATTGGAGAACTAAACTGATAACATTTAACAGAAATAACTGGAATGAAGGTTAGACTGAAACCTTACAAAACAACAGAGTAGTAAAAGCAATTTTAAAAAAGTTCAAAAAGTGCTCAAGCTAGTTGTGATAGAAAGTCACAGAGTGACTGGAGCAGCAAGAGTGATGAAGGTATCAAATTCTGTAACAACTTTAGGAAACTGAAGAGCATTTCAAAATGTCATAGCTACCTCATGTCCAAATGTGATGAGATGAAATGATAAAATCAGATTATGTGTATTAGTTAGATAACTAGTGCATTAATTGCCATATATGTTGATTTAAAAGAAAGTAAACTGTAAAGCTAGAATCATGAATTTCATTCCTACACTGAAGGTACAGAGTGGGCTTGATGAAATCTTTTCAGGAAAACTCACAAGGCATTGAGTGTGACAGCCTTTCTGGGGCTAACTTGTTGAATTATACTTGAAAAAAACACCTGGAGTTTAGACTGGGAAATGTTTAAGAGAAGGATGACTAATTCCTTAAGCAGTTACAAATTCCTAAGAAGCAAGTGCCAACAAATAATTCATCAAGCAATAAATAAATTATTACCTAGGCTTATTAAAACAAAAATTCTCAAGAATCCATCAGATTTCTGGAATAACATAAAATAACTCCTTTGTAAAGGTTAGAGTGCCGAGTGAGATCCACTGGTTCTAAATTTACTTCAGATGCAGTAAATCTTTTGCTATTTATCAGGAATACTTCCACATTATTCAAAGTTCCATTCTTTAATTCAAATAACAAAAACAAAAGTAGTATTCATCCTCAGTTTAACTGAATACCTACTGCAGTCAGGATGATGCTAAAAACTATTACCAAAACATGAAAGACTATGGGCAATTATTCATAGGCAACATACCTACATACTTAAACAATTAGTACTATCTTTTCTACTCACAGTAACTATTCTTATTAATCAGAGCCTATAGGAAAACTGTGCTCCTAGTCAGTGAAACCTTGCCAAACGTTTGCCATTGTTTACAAGTGGTGAACTATAGATTTATCAGTACTCTCAGTCCTTTGTCAGAGACAGTAGGACACCTTCCCAGGATTCAATAAAGCCTACACTGTGTATCTTTAGTGTACATGATATATATTCACTAAAATTCATATCTCATGTTTGTGTTTTCTAGTCACTCAGAAAGATTACACTAAGTGTACATGTAGTCTGCACTTTATGGTAACCTTTATGAATCCCTGTCAATATTTAAAGCAGCAAAAATATCAGCAGGAAAACTTAAATTAGGAGGAAGAAGGTATGTGTTATGTATTTGCTGTCTGTTCCTCAGAACAGTGTACACTTAGTGTAGGCTTTATTGAATCCAGCCCCTTGTGTATCTACAACTTATAAACAGTGACCTTAAAGACGTTCATAGTTCAGAAAGTGCTCTGCTGAAATAAATGGAATAGATGGACAACAATCCTAACAAACTAGCAGAAATTATTTTTCTCAAATTCCCTAAAGTTTTCAGTGATGTGAATCATTATTTTCTCCTAATTTGGTTTTAGATCTAGGCTGTTAACCTTATCTGTGTTACAGTGCCTCAGATGCTACCTGACAGACAAGTTAACCTGCAGCCTAGGAAATGTATTTACCTACATACAACAGAACCAACCTCAACATCCTACAAGGTTCATTCCTGGGCCCATTACCGATTTCATATTTCACCAAACATATTTGTGTGCATACAAATGACATTTATCTTTAACAGTGTCTCAATGATTCAACTCTTCTCCATGCAGATAATCTATAATATTCACTTAACTGTAGGCCACATTAAACCAGCTCACAATGTGGCTGTTATTCAGAGAGAAAACCAAATATTACTCACCCATAAGTGTCTCCATGATACATTAGGTGATAAAGAAACAGTAAATTTCTTGAAATATCTTTGCACCATCTTTGGTTAAACACTAAGATTTCAAGAACATGCTAATGCCATTGTTACAAACAAACCAAATAAATATGCACCCTTGAATCAAGCCCTTTTTCTACAGCACTCAAAGGTATTGCAGCTGATGCATTACTCTTATTAAAACTAGTATACAGGGGCCTACTGCTATGGGAAATGTAAAATAATAAATATGTATTAATGAAGATCACAATCACAGACAATTAAGCAATAACCGATGATGTGGTGTGGTATATTAAACTCCAAAAGGGTGTAAGAGTGGTAAACACAACCAATAATCCAAATAACCACTCTGACGCCAATATCTACAGCCCAGGAACACAACTGGTACACAGAACCACAGTTTATTCAAGGAAACAAGTATCAGGTCAAGCACTTTCGTAAAATCACTTCATCAGAACAGTTCAAAATCACAACAACACAATCTTATATACATTAAAGATAATTAACCCTTAATTGATAATAAGATCATTAAAGTGACAGTGCTTCATCATAAAAAATCCTAAATAAATGACAGAACCAATGTATAAAACAGTGTGCAAGAAATCGAAATTGGAAAGACTAAAACAATAAAATCATATATGTATAAACAATTCTAACTATTAAAGGCCCAAGTAACCAAAATTCAAAGTTTCAAGGCCCTAAATTTTAACTCATGTTTAATACTGACATGTTCATTTAACCCAGGGAATTCACTACCGTTGAGTTTTAGTTGCCATCTAACTTCAGCCCTCAACAACTTGTTGTTCCAATCACCACCTCTGAAATCATGTCCTACCACTTCCAAAATCCCAAATTTAAAAGAATGTGAAGGGAACAATTTAATGTGTTTAAATAATGCATTTTTCTCATCCTTTCTCTTGATACTATAACAATGTTCATATATTCTTCTATTCAATTTTCTCTCAGTTTTCCCCACATAAAATTGTCCACACTCTGAGCAAGTAGCTAAATACACCACCCCTGCCGTGTTACAAGACCCCCCCATAAAGGTGATCTCTATATCATAAGGACCCAGGTTAATTTTGGGAACTTCAATAATAAATCTACAATATTCACAGGACCCACATTTGAATGTCCCTTTTAATTTATTATTGTTAATAGAATGTTGGTTTTCTAATAGAAATTTTATATTATTGTTCATCCTATACGTAAATAAGGGCTTTTCACCAATTGTTGTTAACAATTCCTTGTTCCTCTTAAACATAGTCCAATTGCTCTTAATAATTTTCTGGATATTACCGGAAGTTTCACCATAAGTTAGTACCATGGCCTGCGAAAAGTTGTTAACTTTTTGTAGCTTAGTTGATGGTGTATCCTCATCCGCTCCTAATAGGGGTTTATATATATCACCCCACTGCTTCATAACATCTTCACGAATCTGAGAAACAAAGGAATATACATACAATGTTATCAGGGATATTATAAACAAACATTGGAATATCCTATTGGCCAATGAACAGCTTAGATCTATCTTGGGAGAAGAATGCCAATTCTCATATAGGAAAGGCAAAACACTGGGTTCTATGTTATCTCATTATAAACACATTGGTAGTGGAGGAGCGATTTATAAACAGCTCAGAATATCGGGACACGAATTATTGGGCACTTTTCCATGTGGCCATTGTGGTTCTTGTAAACAGGTTAGTAAGTCTAAACAGTTCTCCAGTCGCAATACCAGCAAGGTTTTTGATTGTAAAATCTTTGGTAACTGTAGTAGTGACTGGGTGGTCTATCTGGCCTCATGCCGTTGTGCGGCTTTCTATGCTGGCCAGATTTCCAAGCCACTCAGGACACGCATTAATGAACATCAAAGCAATATCAAAAATAAGAAGGAAACTAATGCTCTATACCGTCATGTTTTACAACACCAACAAGCCCAGTTCATGTTTATGATTATTGACCAAATTGTTGGTGATCGCAGTAATCCTCAAGGATGGCACAGCATATTGAATCATAAAGAGAAATACTGGATAATCACCTTGGGTGCACTCTTTCCACCAGGACTTAATGACCACTTATAACAACAATTTTTATGGAGAATGATATATCCCTATTGGTTTGGTTAATCATCAGCTATGCAAGGTATAGTACTGTTTTATTATGATTATTATTTCAGATATACCTGCTAGTATACAAATAACCACATTCTTTATGAAGAATGATATATGTCAGTTGTTTTGGTTATTAACTATGCATGCTTTAGGTCTGTTTCGATTTTTATTAGTTGGGATTTATTACATGTTTTTGAGATATTCATATTTCATATAAGTATACAAATGTTGTTATTATATAGTGGTCTTATATATTATCAGTACAATTATGTCTCTGGTATAAGTGCATGCCATTTTATATCATTCCCATATACTATTTCTATTTTTGTTAAGCATATGTTATGATTTATTTGTGATATAGGGTTATAACTCTGAACAGTTGCCTTGGTCTCTGCTTAATATTCTATGTTTATTACTGTCATTTCATGTATTATTCATGAATGACAGGAGCATACCAGTGTTTTCATTGGTTAGGAAGATGTATAAATCTGTATAGTAATTTATGTTCTGTATGTCTGTTTGTCTAACACTGAAGAAGGCATGATTTTGCCGAAACCGGTTTGTTATTAAAGTCTTATTTATTCATAATCAGCTTTGGGTCGTATATCTGACTGCTACTACTGCTGGCCAACAGTGTTTATTAAATTTCAATATACCACAACCACAGAGTCGGTTATTGCTATTATACAATGACATTATTTAAGAAAAAAAAAACTTTCTTTTCTTAAATAATGGCTTTGTATAATGGCGCATTACTGTTCTTCCACTGGTTGTGGTACACTGCTTCCTTGTTTTGATGTACTGAGCATGCATATGGGACTTCCATCCCATGCATACCCAGTAAATCAATGCTTTGAAATGGAAGCAACGGAGAAAAGAAAGTCCGTTTTTTTCTTTCTTTTTTTTTTTTTTTTTTTTTTTTTATTTGTTAAAAAAAATGTTTTGAGCACTTTATACCAAAGGAAAAAAGTCCGGGCGACCGGACCTTTTTCCGTTAGTATATTGTGGAATTTACAATGGGCACACTGGCCATTCAGCTTACACGTTTTGGAATATTAATGGGGGGGGGTCATTGTATAATATACAATAATCAATAATTATTGGTGATAAGCCATCTTTCTTCAAGCACTGCAGTACCCTACAGAATTTGGGCTGGATAACTCTACAAGATTTAATGTTTCAAGCTACTTTTCACAAAAAAATTAGTGAACAAAAATTTCCTGTCCTGATTTAAACCACATGATAATGTAACATCAAATGAGGGCATGCAATGGAGGCAAATCTCCAAGTTACACCTTTCCTTTGACATGAAATTTCTTTAGCTCCTGCACGAGCATCACTGTCTCCCTTGCCTTGTTTAAATATATTAAAGACACTTTATCAGTAGTAGTTTACATCTGTGTAGTCATCGAGATAAACATCATATCTAGACACCCATTACAAAATTAACATTTTTTATTTATTTCTTTATAGCCAATAATTGATTATTTATTATAAATACTTTTGAATAAATTTCATTCATAGTTAGTGCTATGTCTTTAAAGTGTACTTTGCCAGTCTATATTTTTAACTTCTTTTACTAATTCAGTTTTACCTAATATACTCGTGTTACAATATATTATGTCTCTTCTTATCTCAAACAATCCCAAAATATCAAAAGAAATATTATCAAGATCTTAACCTCATAACATTCATTTACTTTGACATTCTTTATTAGTATATTTATGTTGACTGGTAATAAGTCCAATACAGAGCTTTTATGAGCAAGTTTGCCTTATCATGAGGGCAGTTATGTGACTTCACCAGGTCCAAAATGGGATTCATAGTTAGTTCTGGTACTGTTGTTAAAGCTGCCAATGTGAGGGTAATTAAAGCCTTCAAGTACATTTGTTGGTATTTCATTTAGATATCCTTCTAGTGTATTCAAAACATTATTATGTTGACTTTTTCGGTATTACAACTATGGCATGCCAACCCTATTTTCAAACTCCTGATAGTATAATCTTTTGAAATTATACTTAGAATCTCAACCTCATTTTTTTCTTGCTCTAAAAAGGTATTTATTGCTTTATGTTTGAACAATATTATACCCCATTCATTATGTATTTTCTTATACTTTCACAGTATCCCAATTTTAATCAGTTTAGACAGAATAATGTTTGTTTTTCCGATTATGCCATTTTCCAACTGGCTAGTTGCTGTCAGTATTTTATTTTATGATTTAGTTTTCTACTTTAATGTTTTTCATTTAAAATAGCATATTTTATTTTTAAGGGATAGATTTCAGTGGTCAGTGTTTCTGGGAGTGGTGAGAATGTGTGTATTCAACTTTTGCAGTGTGTGAAGTTACATTTTTACACTGAAGTGATTGGGAGATGTGGTTCATGTTTTACTTCATTTTTTTTTCTTTCAGTAAAAGTACTTGGCTAGTTGGCTGGCAGAAAACTGTGACTCAGTTTCAACACTGGGGGCTTGCTTAGTTCAACATGCTGCAAATACAAAAACATGAAGCAGTTTATTGGCTAAGCAGTACAAGGAGCCAACCCTACAACATATAAGGCCACCCCTTTAATCCATACTGTTAATTATATAAACATCACTGCCTTTTCTGCCTCATCTTAGTTGCTATTATAAATGCTGAAGTCGCTGTATAATGACAGATATCTCACTTTGTAAGATATTCCTAGGTATGCCATGGAGCTGCTTGCAGGGATGCTGGATAAATGGAGTAATTTACTGGTGAGAAACCTTTTTGTTAACCGTCTTCAGCTCTCCACTTAGCGGTGCAGAGAAAGTGTCTTCAGTGAAAGAACTATGTAAAATTTTCAATTTTTAATCTGTCCAAGTAGTGTGCATATTTTTAAATAGTAAAGTAGTTTAAAAATATGGAGAGAAAGGCCAAAAGCAAGGTGGGTTTATAAATATTACTCTTAATTCACTTTAAAAGTTAATACAACGAGAGGTTTTGTATCTATACTTTTTTTCTGAATAGCAGGACTATGAAATGTGTCTGTGATTATTGAGTATCAGTAATGCTGAGTAATTTGCCAGACAATAAGAAGTTTGGCACAGGACACAGGAAAAATAAGAGGAAAAAAGGGACTTCTCCAAAAGTCTGCAGAGATATGTATGATTGGTCCCACCACTAAATATTACTTTAGCAGCCACATTTGTTTCTGTTGGTAAACTCTCAATGTTTAGTGGTTACACGGATTGAACAGTCCAATCAGTGTACATGTTTTTGAATACTAATGGACATTTATTGTGTAATTGGTTTTAATTATTGTCTATAGTTAGTGCCATTCTATGGGGTTCCAACATGTGTCTGCTTTGGATGAGATGGTTCACAAGCCTTCCTGCTTTGATAAGGATGGTATGCAACTCTCTTGCCAACTCTTTTATTTGCTGTCCCCATAGTAACTTTCTTAGACAAAGGCCACCTGCATTCCAATCTAGTAAACTCAAGGCCCTCCTGCAATAATAACCCATTCATATATGTGTAATTACAGTACCAATAATATCATTGTCTCACAAGTGACTTCCTGAGACACTAAATTTGAACTCCCATGTGTCCAAATTACCCAAAACAAGAGCAATACCACGTCATATCTTTTTATAGAATACCTACCATTCCCCTCTTGAACATAAAAGCTATCGTAACTCTTTAGCCAAAACCCCCATTAAACCCAACACCTTTCTACTAGGGTGCTTCAACTATCTATCAATAAAATGGTTGACCTAAACTACCAGTGGCCACCACACCATGCTTCCTTGACATTATAAATGCTAACTTCCTTGTATAAATTATTAACCACCCTACTAGGAGCCCAAGTACCCTTGAGCTTTTCTTCAAAAATATAACCACAACTTGCAAAACTCCTATGTGTCATCTTTCCTCATTAAATCCGACCATAAATCAGAGACTTTTTTCATTTAAAATGCAAAGTGGTTCCCCTTGCAAATACCTCTGTGCATAGAGTCTTGTCAAAAGCAAACTTCTTCAGCTACTTCATGAACTAAATAGATTTTGTTGTAACCCTCTTCTGATGGCTCTGGGGACTAAAGCTGCTACCTATATCATCAACTTCTTCTCCCACTTAAAAAGTTGTATTGATAATGCAGCTTCTATCTGCACCAAATATAATGAGATATTTCAAATCAGACCTCTGTGGTAGAATACCCACATAAATGATTCATAAAACAAGAGAAAGAAATGACTTAATACTTATAAGAGGTCTCATTCTGTTTGCCTTAAGAGTACATTTAAGCAAACTAGCAAAGAGCTTAAGGGAATTGTTGGAAGCTCTGTGTTGAATATCAAGTTAAAACAGATACTGAAACCAAAAGTAACAGCAAATAGTTCTTTAACAATGCCAGGAAGATAAGGACTAACACCAAATGGGTTTTGGAGTTAGTCTGCAATAATACTGCCCATTCTAACCCAAAGGAAATAGCTAATATCCTAGCCGACAAATTTAGTGCACAATTTACTCCAGTTAGAGTTATAATGATTCCATAGATTCCACAGTCCCAGACACCCTCTACAATTACTATGGAAATAATCCCTTCAGTCATCTTAAAATCTAAGAACACCTCTGCCATGGTCACTGATAACATACCCAGTTACCTGATTATCAGTGCCAAATATGGCCTTTCTGAAGCCCTATTTAACATCTTTAATCTAAGCCGCTCTACTGGTTACATTCCTGAATCCTGGAAAACAGCCATTGTAATGTCATTAAACAAGGAGTAAAAGCCACAGAACCTGGTGACTATTGGCCCATTAGTTTTACTAGCCTCATACTCAAACCTACGGAATGTATTATCTCATACTTCATTAATCTGGACATTGAACATCTCTTAACCTTGGACCCTCATTAGTTCAGCTTTGTCAAAGGCAGGTCCTGCCTCTTTAACCACACTAATTTATTTTCAAAGTGATTGAAACAATGGATAGTGGTTATATAGTTCATTAAACATATCTGGACCTGGCCAAAGTATTTGACAGTACTCTGCATGCAGGCATTACTGACAAACATGAATTTGAATATAAATCCATACATTGTGCAGTGGACAGCTAATGAATTGTTTTGAGAGAACCCATGAAGTAAAGGTCACAGGTACCGCATTTGAAAGATAAAAAGTTGCCAGTGGTCTACCACAGGGCTTGGTATTTGTCCCACTCTTATATGGCATCTGTTTCTTCGATCTTCAAGCCAATACTCCAGGTCCATGTTTGTCAAAGATTGCAGATGACTGAAAATTCGGAACTTCTGCTGTCTCACAACTACTCCATCGTGGATTACACTATGCATGTTAATAACTGCTGAAAGGGCAATAGTCTCAAAAATTAAATGTGAAAAATGTAGCACAGTTCATTTTCATAAATAAAACATGTCTACATCATACCATATAGCAGTTTAACAGGGAAACTACATCACAGAAGGTTGAATAACATATGAACAAATCCTCAGTGTACTATCTCTACAGCATTTATTAATTTTATAAGTATCTACAGACTACGCCTTTATCAGCTAATAAAAACACTGACAGATTGTATGTCTTGTATCCCTAAGGATAAAGTAATTTTGCTGCTTACTAGAGGCCTGTATGTTTTCAACAAGAAAGATTACAATTCGTATCTCTCTGTGCATAACCATGTATCACAATTCTTTTGGTGTAAATCTGTATCCTCCCATCTATCTATCTATCTATCTATCTATCTATCTATCTATCTATCTATCTATCTATCTATCTAGCCATCTGTCTCTTCTACAGATGATTAAGGTGAAATCGGAGTGTCAGTAGCGCAAAGAAAAAAAAAACGCAAAGAACACAATGTCCCTCACTGTTTTCCACAGGATGGTGTGATTTCTATTTGCACACAAGCAATGATTTACTGCTTTTGGGAGGTTTCTCCCTTCTTTTAGTTGGTGTGACTGTGGGATGTGCAGTTCCAGGAGGATTGCTCTCTGTGAAATATGCTTAAAGTTAATTTTTAACCCTTCTGTTTTTCGGTCATTTTTTAGCATTTCAGCAGCTCAGCATTGTAGAGATCGTCATTTCATAGTAGAACCATTGGCATCATGATATCAGTTACTTATTACCCATATCGCCCTAACATAAAGAAGATGATACACTATATTGCAGCATAGAATGTGTGACTTGGAGAGGTGTGGAACTATGAGTAACTAGATTTTTATCAAAAAAGCAAACAGAATTAAAATGTTTCAATTATTTAAATTCTGCTTAAATGTTTAAGTTGCACTTATAGTGACCTTTGTGATGATACTTCTTTGTAGTTTTCAGTCATGCTCCATGTTTTATCCCAAAAAGTTATCTGTTTGTATTTTTAATTTGTTCTGAGACCGTAGTCTTCAATTCTAATTAGCAACTGAGGGAAGATTGTGTTTCTGCTTTACCATGCACTTCTATTTCCACAATTAGAATTACTTGTAAAAGCTATTCACTTGTATTTTAATCCCTGCTGGGTCACAGACTTGTTGTTTAATTCATAGTTGTGGCAGGACTGTGTACTACTACAGATCTGAGTGTTAGTCATTAATTACTGCATTTTTTTTTTTGCATAAACAGTGTTACTGGTACATTTCTGCACATTCTAGTGCATTAAACTGTGGTAGACATTCATAGTGAGAGAATTACTTTTGCTCCTGTTTGTGCTTCAGTGCTTTTATATTCTGCTTATCATTTACCTGCTTAAAGTTGCATTCTGTGCCTGCCCTGTCCCCCACTAACACATTAAGCTAAAGTTTCTGAAAGAGCTCCAATATTACATTTATTTGATTGGATGCCTCTCTAGCTAGTCTGCATGTGTCTCTGGCCTCCATCTTTATGCTAATCTGATTTCCAAAGCCCTCCTTCCTCTCTTTCATTGCTATTGTCTGTTGTATAAGCTACCCATTGATTTCCATAAATCCATGATGCCGAGTGCCCACCCAACTAACCAGTATTGCCCTTGAGTAAACCTCCTTTACTGTATATTTTCTCCTCATCTCCTTCTCACTTTCCTAGAGCTCAGCAAAGCCTGGAGTTCTAGGCTGCATTCCAGAAGTGTTTTACTTGTATCCACTGCCATCCAAACAAAGTTAAGTACCTTTGATTGCTAAATCACACTTGCTTAAGTTATTTTGAGTAATCACTGCTGTTTTCTGCTTTTATGTGTGCATTTCACTGAATTTTTTTCTAAAAAAGGTGATGTTACTGTTACTGCTGTAACACTGTCTTGAAATTGCCTTCACTATGGGATTTCCAGCTATCTGTTTAATTAGTTTGGGGCAGCATTGCACTTGTGGGTCTCGTCTGCTGTGTTTTTACATTAAGAGGACTGGTTTTATTCATCTTGTGGCAGGAGGTGTTTGCCTGGTCTATCTGAGTTGGAAAATACACAAAGGGACTTATAGTGCAGTCAATGTGTTGGCCAGAAGGCTCATGAGTTAATTTTCTATTTTTTCCATGCTGCTATAATTTTTGCACTTTTATTTGGGATAACAATGCCGTGTACAGCAGCAAACACCTAGAAAGCAAATTTTCCATGAAGAGTGATCCATTTACCCTTTAAAGCAGCAACATAGAGAAAAAAACCTTCGCAGTGCCCACAATCTTCCTGGACATGGGCAGCCATCCCTAAATGCAATCTTGGGTACTGACTAGCACTTCTATGGTAATACATTGGCATGAAATGGTTAGATATAAAATGACCTCTAGGCCGATAGCCTAGTAATCTCCTACGTTTCTATGATAATATGTCAAATAATTAAATATTCTTCTATGCAATCAACAAAGATGCGATGATTCAAAAGCATTTTTTTTAAATTTCCAAAAAACTAATAAAGAATTTTTAAGATTTGCTGCTCACAGTATAGTTTTAGATGTTTCTATTACATTCAATGCAATGGATTTCTACCATCGAACAAGCAGTTACCATCTACATTGTATGAAAACAGCATTATTAACTACAAATTATGTCATTTTTTGAAAGAAGTTTGCAGCCTGATTAATAATTTTGTAGAAAGAAGTTACAAACCAATTTGTGGACTATATCCCTCAGTAAAATTTGAATGCAGACCATTTTATTGTACACTATTTCTGATTAACTTAACATTGACTCCTGTTGATACTGGTATGACCAACAATTATTTTTATTGTGCCATGGGGCTGAAATTTAGCTTGGATGTTTGGGTCTATATCAAAATATCGAAAGTTTACTTACCCAAACACCAAAACGCTGACCCATAATCCGTGAACCACAAATACACCGAATGCCCTAAACCGCGAAATTCAAAAACTCGAAATGTCATAGTTGTCCCATCTCACCGCCCGCTACATACTGCCTACACAAGCAAACTAAATAAACCACATACATACACTAAACAAAACCATACTTCTAACCCTAAACTAAACCCTACTTCTAACCTTACACTAAATCTTTCATATACCACTAAGTATGCACTTAACTTAACCCGCACCCTAACCCTAAGGTCCGTAACTATCGCACACTTACCTTAAAGAGCTATACCCAAACAAACTAAATAATCCACACACACACATTTAATAAAACTCTACTTCTAACCCTACACTAAATCTAACATACATTACAATCTATGCACTGACCTTAACCTGCACCCTAACCCTAAGGTCCATAACTATTGCACACTTTACCTTACGGAGCTATACCGCAGAAGGGCCAACCATGACGAATCGACATTTTGAATTTTGCGCTTCAGGACGATCAATGTTTTTGCAGTTTGCGGAATATGGGTTGGCGTTTAGGTGTTCGGATAAGTAAACTTTCGATATTTTGATATAGACCCTGGTTGCTCTAATAGCTGTCATAGTTTGAAAATAAATCATAAGTTAGCAATCATTTTAGGGTCCAGTCTGAATTCATTCATCCATCCATACATCCATTCACAACCCTTTTTTCCCATGTTTTTGCACATGGGGTTCAGCTGTCACTTCAACAGTGACAATCATCTAGAGCCTAGGTTTACACCACCAAGTGACTAGGCCTGTCATGTTAGTTCTTCCACACCACACACACATCTATGACCAATTTAGAGTATTCAGTCCACCTATTGCATGTCTTTGGAATGTGGGAGGAAACCAGAGCACAAGGAGGAAACCCACATGAATGCAGGGAGGACATCCAGACTCCATACCGAAGGTGAATTTTTTTTTAATAAGAAAGCTCCAGTTTGAAAAAATGTTCTTGAAAAAGAACTGTCTGAATTAGCTTCCAAAGAAAACAGAATACCTAAAGGAACTGATGAATTTAAAATGTGTAAAGTTTGCAAGTTTAAACATGAAAGACTGAATTTAAAGTTAAAATATTTAGAAAGGACAAAGGACATATGGAGAAGATGGGCATGTTGCTTGCAACATGTAGGAACTAGTATACATAGCAAGGTGCAATGGCTATGACAGCTTCTATGGGTGTAAGACTATAAGGAAGCTGTCATGCTACGTGTATGAGCACACCTATGCCATTAGGACTGGTAATGCCTACAATGCCATGTATAAAAATGAATGGTTTGTGCACCTTTAGGAAGATTTATATTTTTGTAATAGATATTAGATTTTACATCAGACAGGATTTTTAGTAACATCCTTATGTTTAGGGAATTATGTTGTCAATTTAATGTAGGAAAATTCCCTAGTTTTAATAGTAACATCAGCCTCAAAAGTACTTCAAGAATTAATCATTGTGTTCTTAATCTTTTAATTAATTTTTAAGTATTGATTTCTCATTTTTTCTAATAACTGACAAATTTTTTGCAATGTTATGCCATTTCATCTGTTAAAAAGGAGGCAGAGTAAATTACTAATTTATTCTGAAAAAGCCTTTCTATTAATGACACAAAAGTACTAATGCTTTAATGAAAGAGCATTTGCATTTCTTCACTGCGAAGTTCTGTTTTCTGACAATTTTTGAGTCTTGGACGTTGGTTCTTTCTTCCTAACTTTGGTGGTACATCAGACTAATGTCAGTTGCATTTATTATATGTTACCTCCTAATTTTAGGAATATTAATTTTTTAACATGAATTCTAGATCAGATCCATCTGTTTGACTTCATCAAAAATGTGATTATAGGCCATTTTAGGATTAGTTCTAAATATACATTGTATTCTTCATGCTTATTTATGCACTATGGAAAATTAATTTTGAGTGATCCTTAATTATCTAAAATCAACTGATGAGTATATTTAAAACTGAAAATACAACTGATTTCTCAAATACAGTCCATCCCAAAGATGATAATGAGGTAGTCAAAGAAGCTAACTAAGACAAAGTAAATCAAAATAAAAGAAATGTACATTATACCCACAGTTTGGGAATAGAGTCAATATGATTTACTGGTACTTCAGACTAAAAAAAAAAATCAAATTTAAACACTTTAAATAATCAAACAATTGTGTATAACAATATTTGAAACAACAAGGAGAGCATACCTATCTCATACCACTCCAGTCAGATACGAATACATGCAAGCCTGGTAGGTGAGCATGGGAAATAACTAGCCTGATTAGCTAATAATGCTGAAATTCCAAACCTAAGTAAAAAGCACTATATAAGGTCGAGAGGACTTGTTTGATAAGGGAATAAAACTTAAAATCTGAGATATAAGCTGTTTCTGATGCTGAAAGTATTACTTCTAATAAGGCCAGCCGAGAAACTTGCTCAGGCTAAAAAGGGTGTAATAGGTAAAACTAGAAGAATAAAATGAACAAGTAATCTGTTAGCTTGTGTGTGTGTGTTAGGGGTGGGGGATGGTTAACAAAAAGCAGTGAAGCAAATGCCTTTTTGTGTTATAAATTTGTAAAAAAACCCCATAAAAAACAAGTCTACAGACTAAAGACTCTGAATGCTCTTCTTAACTTGAAAGGAAAAGGCTATCACAAAATGAATGAATGAATGAATGAATGAATGAATGAATGAATGAATGAATGAATGAATGAATGACTGAACTTCACCTCAGAAGGCAAGGTACCAAAGCTTGATGTATTATTTGTAACAAAGAGAAAATATGAGACATTTAGCACTGGCTCATAATTTAATCTGAAGCCTGACCTACCATGCCAACTTTCAGCTACCCCCTGCATGGTGAATTCTTTTAAGACCCTTATGAAGTATAAATACCGCCTCACACCTAATCACTGGGCTCAACAAATTTGTATGCCTAAGTTTTCAGCATGGTTATATACTTCTGAGTTTCAAAATTAAACTATCAAATTTGTTTGCTTCTTTTGTTATGCAGATTTGGGAAACTATACTATATCACTTTTTATCAGTAGGTACTGGCTAAGTAGCACTTGCTGGAAAAACTAATTGTGAGTGATCCTAAACAAATCTGTAACCCAAAGTGATAAGTAAAGGAATTTTTGTCTTCTAAAGTAGGAATTCCATATTATTAAATACAACCCTCCCAATGTTTAACTTCTTATACACGAGTGCTGTGTTTAAGGTCTACAGAGTTTCTTGTGCTACATTACAAATTATGATAAAAAAACAAGTTTTTCCATTCAAAAAAGGGATATCTTCTAACCAAACCTTGAACATACATGCAAAATTTGAACTTTACTCAGCTATTTGTTCAGTACTTGTACACTTTCTGAACCTGATGACTCTCTACATCAGACTGATGCACCTCATATTCACATGCACTGCTTGGAAACTACAATCAATTTATATGAACACAATCGTACCTCAAAATGAATATCATCTTTTCACAACCGTGCAAAGGTGAAAAGATTTTTTTCACAATCCATTTGCTTTCAACAGATATTTATGTTGTGTTATTGAAAATTAACATTTTGTCACTGACAACTAAATCAAATTGAAGAAATGTATTTCCTTTTTTTATAACTGCAGCACCTACACTGGCATACTTATAAACTGCAAGCTGGACTACAGTACACGTTCATCCTGTCATTTTATCATTTTTGGAGCCCACTGGAGTTTTGCTTTACCATTTGCAAAATAGGTTTTTGACCTACAAGTGCAGAAGTTTGGGTTAAAAGGCAGATACTGAAGATGTTTGAATGGTTGTCAAATTTAGAAAATTATTTTTAACAGACTGTCTCTACATAAATACATGGGCTTGGATTTCTGCCATGCAATCTGTGTATTAATGAGAGGCCTTCCTCTCTATTTCTAGAAAAGATAATACAATGCCGTGTCAGTTCATAAAACAGCAAAAGTGCAATGAAGATATAATGTTTGTGATTCATAAACAAGATTAGGAGTATGTAACTTGCATGTGCCCTGGAATCAGTCATGTTCAGACTGGAGCAGCCTACAAGAAATTCATATTCCAATGTTGCTTTATAGTGCAGTGAATCCAAATGCACATACAAACGACTTATGCAAATGGCTGCATAATAACATGCAAATAAAAACAAAAATGAGATTTATCTGGATGATATTACTTTTGTCTAGTTTGCTCTCCTCCCACCCCCAATTCCCCAGCCAGTGCCCCATATGCTTACATTTATTCCCTTTTATATCTTCCCACAATTTAAAATAATTTATAAACCCCTTCAAGGCATGCACATTTAAAATAACTGTGTCCATATTAACATCACTGCTAATTCCTATTGTACCCTAATCCTCAAACTTAACACTATGTTTTTTCAGACACTCCCAACCCACATTTTATTCCCACACACAAATCTTTACCAATAGGTCCAGTCACAGACACACACACACACACACACACACACACACACACACACACACACACACACACACACACACACACACACACACACACACTACATATACATACATATAAATTTATAATATATATATTTACTTACATAGATATATATCTATAGAAATAAAAGCCCCTTCACACACATACACACACGGTGTGGAAGTATGACAGCCATACCAACCCCTCCCCCACACACACACAGACACACACTCACACATACAGTCATGCACACACCTTCAAGCCTTACCTTACCACTAAACTCTGTGGCACTTACCTCCACCAGAACGGATGAGCAAGGTCTTTTGGCTGGCTTCACCACCACAATGTGGAAGGAGCAGGCATTCTGATCTACCTGCTGAATGATTCTATGGGGGAGGGAGAGCACATGGATAATCAGCCTATCCCTCTCAATACCATGTAGCATAGCAGTGGAGCCAGACTTGGTGTTGCACAGCTTCATGCAAAAGCAACATGTTAGGATTGTCTCTGAATACAAAACGGTTATCATAAGGTCGACAGGGTACCTTCATGAATTTGTTCTACTGTGCAGATTCTAAAAATGTTTCTCAAACACAACTTATTGTAGATATATTTACAAAATCTTATGCAGAGCAGTTTGGATCCACAAAGGGGGAGATAATTTTTGTTAGTAACATCAAGGTAACTCCACATACTGAAACTGTGTTCTATTATATTGAAAAAGTTCATAGGTTCATAGGTTGGTACTAGGCTATCAGCCCTAGGGCCTATACAAGCCTAGCCATAACAATTCCCTGGCTATTTCTTCCCACACTATTTACTTCCCTGGACCCCTGTCTAGCAGGGTGACTGATGTGATCCCCGGGGTGAATTTACTATGCAAACTGGATCCTAGCACAGGAAAGAGACAGAATTAGTAATAATGACATAACACTTCACCAGGGACTTACAACACCACTGAATCTGTAATTCACTATGTCATTTAAGTATGGGGAGATGCTTCAAAATGGAAAACATGCACTTGTTAAATCCATCTTTAAGGAAAAGTGGAACAGGGTAAAACCAGAGTCATATGTATATAAAACTGGGGTAAACATTAAAGAAAGTTTTGAACAGGTGAAGAACACATAAGTTAACAAGCATGATGGTACTACAAAATGTGGATCCCGTTCACAATGTTGTTATATAGTACATTGTAAAATGGTTGTTTTAGAAAATACCCTGAAATCAAAAGTTGAATTTGTTAAGGGTAATTGTCAAACTTTAGGCATTATTTACCTTGCATTATGTAAGGGGTGTCCAGCATATTATGTTGGCAAAACCGAAAGGCAATCACAAAACAGGATATATGAGTACATATATATAGAGCACTATATAGTAGTTCAGTGGCTAAAAAATGGAACTCTGTCCCTACTAGCATTCAAAACACATAATTCAAAGCCTCCTTTAAAGACCTCATCAGGCAACATCTCAAGCAAAGTTGGCAGTGCCATGATTGATCCCCAGGCTAGTGAAAGCGGATAACATATACTTACTAAATCTAGAACACTTGATAATAGTTTTTAGTCTTACTCCCAAACACTGGCTAATCTACAATGTATGTACTGTACCTGTGTACTATGTATGTATTCTACCTATGTTCCAAATTTCAGCTGTACACCACAAATCTATTAATTACCTTTATTTTTAAAATTAATATTTTTTTGTTTGTTCTTTCCACTGTGACTGTTTATGTGCCTCATACCACTGTAAAAACATGTCTCTTGTAATTTGTGTGTATACTGATCATGTCTAAATAACTAAATGTGTCTGTAATTTTTCTTTGTGGAGCTTTTCTTCCCAGTCCTCTACTGAAAAAGGGCCTTTACGGCTCAGTCAGACACCCCCGGTTAACAAATGTAAAATAAATAAATAAATAAAAATCAGATATCCACAAAGAATAACAACAATGCACTGTATAGACACTCTTTAGTTTGTGGGAACTTTCAGGGGTTCCATTTTGGGATTTTGGAGAAAGTGTTACTTAGCCCTAGAGGGGGATTTTAGAAATCTAATTGAAAAAAAAGAAGTTAAGTGGCAGATCAAGCTGCAGGCATGGCAGGTTTTACAGTTAAAGGAAGTTATTTCTGTAAAACCCCTGTTAATTAAGGGAGCTACGGATAAAAGGTTATGTTAGAATTTTCATTAAGTAGGAAAGATTCATTTTAAATGCATAAAACATGGTACACGTTTATAATTTTTTTTAAATATGTATTATCTTAAACACTGTGATTGTGTCTTTAAATGGATTTATTTAGTTGTGATGTCACTAGCATATTGGGCTATTTATCTATGATTTTATAGAAGGCATGTATTCTGATGAAGTCCCCATTCTGAGGGGATGAAAGCCCTTCATGAATACTTTTTAACATTTTTATGGTTTAATAAAACATTTGATACTTGTAGAAAGTTGTGGAGATTTCTGGCTGCAATACAGTGATTTTACTACTTTTATTTTCATTTTGGCAGTCACTGGGGTCGTTGTTTAAAACTTTTGCATTTTTCACAAAGCAGCCTTGCAGCATGGACTCTTTAGATGAAATACCAGCATTATTTTCACCAGTTAACAGAGATGAGCTGAATAGAGTCTATTCAGAACTATAAATCGTGAAAGGCGACCTGACCCACCTCATTGACATGTTTAGCCAATCCCAAGGCTCCATTGATGGGTCCTCGGTAAAGAGGAAGCGAAATCAGTCATCAGGAGGTGGGATTTCCACTGGGGAAGTTAAGGAGACATGGCGAAATGGATTGGAAGCCAAGGAGAGGCAAGCTTTGGCGTCCTGTTTGATTTTAAACTCTACAAGTGGAGAAAAAGGCATGAACGAACAGAGAAATGGTGTTGGGACAGTGAAGAGTGGTGGAAATGGAATTTCTGGTGTTTCCACAATGTATGGAACTGGTGCAAGGCCAAAAACCACAGGTACTGTTTTACACAATGAGGGAGAAAGGGGTTTTGGCTCTAATATTGCTGCTACAAGAAGATTTAATGTGGATGTGACTGATAAAGTTGATATTGACAATTGTTTCAAAAAGCCTTTTGTTTTTAATGACCAACAGAATATGGGGGATAATACAAAGGCTGTGAAATATGTAACAAAGACTGGGACTTTGAAAGAAAATATATTCCTTTTAGAGAAAAAAATGTTTGATGTTAGAAATCTCTAAATGGAGAATGTTTATTTGAATGAATGTTTACAGAAGAACATTGTGTCACAAGATTTAAGGGTTTACAAGTTTCCTTTTGGGACTGAATATGATGAAAAACTGATGACTGAATTTTCTGAAATGTTTAATTAGCATGGATTAGAGCTTCTGGAAAAGATTATTTTATGTAATGATTCTAATCTGTGTCATTTGATCAGTGAAGTTGAAACTTTAAATAATGATATCAAAAATGACCGATTGTTCCCACAATATGAAAACTTGTATTTCAAACAATTTAGACTGGTGGAAAACAAGACTAATAGCATTTCTGATAAAAAAATGTAAAAAGTTACAGAGGGATTTAAAAGAGTATAAAGAGAATAGTGCATACATTTTGAAACAGAAAGAACATAAAATGGTTGTGGGGGGCGCACCTACCCTCACAATGAAGGATATATGTACAGGACGGAAAGGAAAAGTTCCCTTTATAACTCTAATGGTCACAATAACAGTTTTCAGCACAACAATTATAGAAACAACCAACATTTTTTTCAAGCACAAGAAAAATGAGATGTGGGGGGAGAAAAGAGCCATGGAAAGGGCACCAAACCAGTGGTCCAACAGAACCAAGTGGAGAAGGGAATAACAACCAACAGTGACAATGACATTTTAAAGAACAGGATAGTCAGTACATATAGGGGTTATCACATTTATAACTACTTAGGAATAACCCTAACTAAGGAGCATTTTTTTTGTTATTTATGAAGGGGTTGAAATACATGCCAGCTAGAGGTTTTGACTATACAGATACAATTTTAGAGTTGAAAGTATACATAAGACAATTGAACTTAGCTTTCTTATTTAGGAACCAAAGTGAACATGTAAACCATGATAGGAATAAAGAAATTAAAATTAAGAGTGTGTATAACCCCCCACTAGATTCCACCCTTAATGTGTTTTAGAAGGCTGTGACTGAGGATTTATATGCATTAAAAGCAAAAGAAAGAGTTTTTTATACAAGAATCTTAGTGGGGAAGAACTAAGATTATTAGAATAGCCCAGAAACAACAGGACAATTATAATTATGCATCCTGATAAAGGGTGTGGGATGGTCATTTTTGATGCTTTACATAATTCCCAAAAAATCTTAGAGATGTTATATGACACTAGTGTATACACTCACGCTTCACTTAATGAAGTAAATATTAGTTATCGGGGAATAGATTACTACTTAGAAGAATACCTTTTGGATGAGCACATTACACCTGAAATTTACAGCTTTTTGAAAGTTAAAAATCCTACGGTGGCTACCATTTTCAGAATTCCAAAAACCCACAAGGGGTTAAGTAATTTAACATTTCGGCCAATAGTTGCAGGACAGGGGTCAAAAAGTACCCATTTGGTGTCACCATAGACCTTTGGCTTAAACAAGTTGTGAATAAAGTAGAGCACTTAGTAAAAGATTCATGGGATTTTCTGGGTAGAATAAGGGAAGAGCTTTGGGAAAATAATTTGATTTTTTTGACCATCGATGTAGTGGATTTATTCACTTGAATTCCTAGAGAGGAAGGGTTAGACATGTTTGCTAACTGTTTAAATAAAATGTCAGGTTTCTCTAATGAGAAAGTGAATTTAATAGTAGACTTTATGGGAGTAGTTTTAGACTACAATTATATATATTTTGAAGGAGAATACTTCAAACAAAATAAAGGTGTTGCTATGGGAGCCTCATGTGCTCCCATATTTGCAAACTTGGTCCTCCTTGACTGGGAATTAAATAAAGTCTTTAATTGTGAGTATTTTCAAAATGTCAAATTATATGCAAGATTTATAATGACATTTTTATTCTGTGGAATAGTTCCATAGATAGAATGGAAGAATTTATCATGTACTTGAATTCCACTACTAGTTTTTTTAAAATTCACTCACACTAGTAAGCCCTTGACAATTAGTTATCTTGATACTCAGATATTCAAAACCTCATGTGGTTTTACATCTAAAATATATAGAAAACACACATTCAGCAACTCTTACATTGAATATTTGAGTAGTCATCCCCCACACCAAATGGCCAGTATTGTGAAAGGCCAGATAGTAAGGTTTGCTAGAATGGTATCATCAGCTGGTGACCTTGAGAATGAATTACAGAAAGTTGCTGAAATGTTTTTTAAAAGAGGATACCCACAGGGGATGGTTCAGGAGAATGTGAATTATGTTAGAATGGAATGGGGTAAAAGATTTAAACCCCTGTTAGGAAATTTTAACATAGTATGAGATTCAGTTCAGGGATAAAAAAATTTTGAAAAGGTCATGATTCTGCCCTACTGGGGAAAGGTAGGGAAAGTGAAGGACATTATGGAAAAGAACTGGGCAATTCTTAGGGGGAACCCAGATTTGAAAGGGGTGGTAGGAGAGAGACTTACCTATGTATATAAAACTGGGATAAACATTAAAGAAAGTTTTGAACAGGTGAAGAACACACAAGTTAACAAGCATGATGGTACTACAAAATGTGGATCCTGTTCACAAAGCTGCTATATAGTAGATTGTAAAATGGTTGTTTTAGAAAATACCCTGAAATCAAAAGTTGAATTTGTTAAGGGCAATTGTCAAACTTTAGGTGTTATTTACCTTGCATTGTGTAAGGGGTGTCCAGCATATTATGTTGGCAAAACTGGAAGGCAATTATGAAACAGGATATATGAACACATATATCAGATATCCACAAAGAATAACAACAACGCACTTTATAGGCACTCTTTAGTTTGTGGGAACTTTCAGGGGTTCTATTTTTGGATTTTGGAGAAAGTGCTAGTTAACCCTAGGGTGTGGGGGGGGGGTTATAGAAATCTAACTGAAGAAAAAGAAGTTAAGTGGCAGATCAAGTTGCAGGCAGGGCAGGGTTTAAGGGTAATGAAGTTATTTCTGTAAAACCCATTAATTAAGAGAGCTAGGGATAAAAGGTTATGTTAGCATCTTCATTAAGTAGGAAAGATTCATTTTAAATGCATAAAACATGGTACACATGTTTATAAATGTTTTTTTAAGTATGTATTCTCTTAAACACTGTGATTGTGTCTTTAAATGGATTTATGTAGTTGGGCTATATATTTATGATTTTATAGAAGGCATGTATTCTGATGAATTCCCCATTCTGAGGGGATGAAAGTACTTAATGAATACTTTTTAACATTTTTATGGTTTATTAAAATGCTTTATACGTGTGGAAAGTTGTGGTGAGTTCTGGCTGCAATACAGTGATTTTACTACTTTTATTTTCATTTTGTCAGTCACTGGGGTCTTTGTTTAAACAGTTTCAGAGTCATATAGAACCATACATCTACTTTTTTGTTGTTGAAAAATAATGGAGAAGGTTATTTTGGATAAATTATAGAAATATAAAGGTTGGAACTTGAAACCATATATCAACACATGCATGATGAAAATAGATCCATAACTACATGTAATATGATGTTATATAATAATACAATAACACCTATAAATGAAAATGTGTGTGTGATATAATTTAAAGAGACATCCTCAGCCTTTGATAGGGTCCTAGATAAAACACTGACCAAAAAAATCACCATAAATAGGTATTCATGTATTCTTGGATGTGCATTATGGGGATGACTGTTTTGTTACATTGTCAGGCTGAAAGGGCATTGTTGTCTATGCCTGAAAAGTTTGTATATATATATATATATGTGTGTATGCATGTATGCATGTATATAGGTATAGAGGGGTATATGCATGATGTGGTTCATCTGCAGCTGAAACAGATGGTGGAGGCTACAATGGACAGAAGTGTCAACCAGTATATGACTCAGATGGGTAGTCTCCAGGAACAAGTAGTTGATTTACTCATCTGATCAGGCACCACCATCAGAAAACCAGGGGAGGGTGTGGCCATACCTCTAAACTATGCAGATTTTCACAGAAGTTCCAGATTTTGTACTCATATGTTTGGTATGTTCCTCATAAAACTTGTGGCTTTCTAGCAAATCACTAATGATTGCAGCCACAAAATAATGGAATACATTTGCATTTCATACATTATATTTTTCAGAAAATATAGGCTAACAAAAACTGTGTAATTTTAGCAACTTTCAAGTTTCTAAGAGCGATATTTAAAATGTGTCCCTATTTTTGTGATAGAAAAGAAACCAAGTAAATCCAAAGAACAAAATGGAGTCCACTGGCAAGTATATACCAATGCAGAATGGTAAAAACAGTCCTTTATTAGAATAAAAGCAATTATCAGTATTCACCAACATAAAATAATAAGAGCTTTTGTTTCCAATTATACAATTCAGGAGACTTTATCAAACAAGAACTGAACATTAAAGCAGAGTTTAAATACTAAAAATACTGAAAATCTCCCTCCCAAATGACATCACTTCCTGGCAGAGCACAAGGTTCTAATTAAAGAAACTGTGCATCTTCCTGGCAAAGCACAAAGTTTTAATTAAAGAAACAGTCTATCTAAAAAGAACATTGAGCTAAAAACCATATACAAGTGCAAATCGCATGCATAAAATAATAATAAATAATAAATAAATAACTAATATATATTGGCAGTACTCTAATAAATACAAAAAATAATAATTGTTCATGTATAACCATGCAACTCCCAACAAAGGATAAACAAATACACAGTAAACATGGAATTCTAAATTAGGTTCCATATAACAAAGTATTGGCAGCTTTGTAAAAACACGCCCTAAACTCTTATATGACAGAATTTAGCAACTGTCATGAAAATGTGCAACATATGGTTTAAATGCTCGTATTACATAGGTTAAAACTGTTTTTTTAAATATATATTTTTAATACAGTGAGACAACTAAATGGGAAGAAATTCGGGCAATGAAAATATATACTAGAACACCACTGCATTCTCCGATAGTCTAAGAAGCCGATGCTTAAATATGTAAACATAAAACTTATCTCATATAATGCAGCAATATGTAAACCTAATAAATACCAGCTAAATAAATAACTAATAGTTAAAAAAATAACTAAATACTTAAAAGGTGTATTTCCATTAGTCTCTGCCTAATGCTTTTATTTTTAGCAAACTACTGATGGAAGTGTTATCATTTAAGCCTGGCAAACATGCAGCATTCAAGCGCAACTGCCAGGCTAGTTCCATTTTTTTTTAATAGTATGGCCAAGTACCTCCCCTAGTGGAACAGACCATACTTTCCTGTATAAAACATTTAAAATAGTGTTCTGGGTATATATTAATATGTTTAGCTAATGCATTATGGTCGTGGCCATCACGAATATCCCTAAGGTGCTCTCCTATTTTATTTTTCAACTTTCGTTCAGTTTTGCCAAGGTAAAAACATGAGCAAAGTACACATAGGGCACAATAAACAAGTCTCTCTGTGTTACAAGAGAATTTACCACTGATCCAAATATTCATTCCATTGACTTCTACAACTTCAGCTTCAAGTATATTGCTACAACACTTGCATCTTCCACATTTATGCATATGTCTCCTACTTCATTTTGGTGCATGATGTTCAAATATATTTTTCAAACAACAGCCTTTCCCATATACACAAGTCAGAACTTCCCCAAGAATATTTACCATATCCTTGTCATATCCAGTGAAACTAATTGATCAAACAATGAATGAAGTTGTTAATATGCATCCGACAGGAAAGTCATTATAAAACTATTCTGAAAATTAAAGTGATTTATTAATTTCAGCCACATTATTATCAATAAGATATGCAGGACCTGAGTCAGGTCCTGCAAACTAATGATAATAATGTGCTAAATTCTATTCTCCCAACCACTTTAATTTTCAGAATAGGTACAAAATGACCTTCCTGTCTCTTATTAACAACTTCATTCATTGTTTGATCAATTAGTTTCACTGGATATGGTAAGGATATGGTAAATATTCTTGGGGAAGGTCCAATTTGTGTATATAGGAAAGGCTGTTGTTTGAAAAATATATTTGAACATCATGCACCAAAACGAAGTAGGGGACATATGTATAAATGTGGAAGATGCAAGTTTTGTAGCAAAATACTTGAAGCTGAAGTTGTAGAAGTCAATGGAATGAATATTTGGATCAGTGGTAAATTCTCTTGTAACACAGAGAGACTTGTTTATTGTGCCCTATGTGTACTTTGCTCATGTTTTTACCTTGGCAAAACTGAACAAAAGTTGAAAAATAGAATAGGTGAGCACCTTAGGGATATTCGTGATGGCCACGACCATAATGCATTAGCTAAACATATTAATATATACCCATAACACTATTTTAAATGGTTTATACTGGAAAGTATGGTTTATTCCACTAGGGGAGATGCATGGACATACTATTTAAAAAAAACGGAACTAGCCTGGCAGTTGTGCTTGAATGCTGCATGTTTGCCAGGCTTAAATGATAACATTTCCATTAGTAGTTTGCTAAAAATAAAAGCATTAGGTAAAGACTAATGGAAATACACCTTTTAACTATTTATTTTTTTAACTATTAGTTATTTATTTAGTTGGTATTTATTAGGTTTACATATTGTTGCATTATATGAGATAAGTTTTATGTTTACATATTTAAGCATCAGCTTCTTAGACTATCGGAGAATGCAGTGGTGTTCTAGTATATATTTTCATTGCCCTAATTTCTTCCCATTTAGTTGTCTCACTGTATTAAAAATATATATTTAAAAAAACAGTTTTAACCTATGTAATACGAGCATTTAAACCATATGTTGCACATTTTCATGACAGTTGCTAAATTCTGTCATATAAGAGTTTAGGGCGTGTTTTTACAAAGCTGCCAATACTTTGTTATATGGAACCTAATTTAGAATTCCATGTTTATTGTGCATTTATTTATCCTTGTTGGGAGTTGCATGATTATACATGAACAATTATTGTTGTTTATATTTATTAGAGTACTGCCAATATATATTAGTTATTTATTTATTATTTATTATTATTTTATGCATGCGATTTGCACTTGTATATGGTTTTTAGCTCAATGTTCTTTTTAGATACACTGTTTCTTTAATTAGAACTTTGTGCTTTGCCAGGAAGATGCACAGTTTCTTTAATTAGAACCTTGTGCTCTGCCAGGAAGTGATGTCATCTGGGAGGGAGATTTTCAGTGTTTTTAGTATTTAAACTCTGCTTTAATGTTCAGTTCTTGTTTGATAAAGTCTCCTGAATTTTATAATTGGAAACAAAAGCGCTTATTATTTTACATTGGTGAATACTGATAATCGTTCTTATTCTAATAAAGGACTGTTTTTACCATTCTGCGTTGGTATATACTTGCCAGTAGACTCCATTCCGTTCTTTTGTCCCTATTTTTGGGCTTTTGTCCCCCTGTTATTTTAGGCTTTGCCCAGATTTCTTGAACTAAGAGGTTGAGAGGTATGGGTGTGGCCCATACAGCTAGCCACACTAAACTATCAGCTGGTGATGAATCCTGTAATGTCTATCAGAGCTGGGGTGGCAGATGGTATAGTGCTGCTCATACCCCACCCTATTCTCAAATGTGTGTTCCTTCCTCTTCTGTCACACTCCATACCCTGTGCATTGTTCAGTGCCACCACCACCATCCTGTGCATTGTTCAGCCCCACCAGCACTATCACCATTTGTCTACCATCACATTGTTCCCATGCATTCTATGTCTCCCTATCAATATGTGCGCATATCCACTGAATTAGTCACTGCTGCTATATCTGCCTGTCTGTCCCAGCAGTGACATCTACCATCTCATTGTTCCCATGCATCCTATGTCTCCCTATCAGTATGCGTGCATATCCACCCCATTAGTCACTGCTGCTCTATGTGCCTGTCTGTCCCAGCAATGTACATCTGCCATCTCATTGTCCCAATCCATCTTATGTCTCCCTATCAATATGTGTGCATATCCACCGAATTAGTCACTGCTGCTCTATCTGCCTGTCTGTCCCAGCACTGCACATCTACCATCACATTGTTCCCATGCATCCTATGTCTCCCTATCAATATGTGTGCTTATCTACCCTATTAGTCACTGCTGCTCTATGTGCCTGTTTGCCCCAGCACTGTACGTCTACCATCACATTGTTCCCATGCATCCTATGTCTCCCTATCAATATGTGTGCATATCCACCCCATTAGTCACTGCTGCTCTATGTGTCTGTCTGTCCCAGCACTATCCTACCATGGTTTGTCTTTCATCCTTCTGGCTCTTCTCCTTCTCTCTCAATGTAATGCAAAAATGGATTTCTGTTTCACACAAAAAAAGTTGCCATGCCTCCCCCAGTCTGCACGTTCTTATTTATGGTCCTTCTGTGTGTCCCTCCATTTCTTGTCTTCCCCTTTTTCCTACTTTCCCATACACCCCTTTCTTCCTCTATAATAACCTTCAACACAAACATAAAAAAACTAAACTTTTCTGGTCATTCTTAAATAGGTTACTGCACCCTGGTCAAATTAGCAGACTTTCCAGACAACCAGTAACTGCACTGAATCACTCTCCTCCCAGTTCAACAACTACGTTATACAGATCATACTGTCCTTAGTTAACATTGATCCTGCCACTTCTGTTTCTCTCCTATCAACAAATCAAATTCCCCCCCATCACTTCAACCTCACCCCCTACTACCTCTTCTATAAAAACGTTTCTACTTAAATTGAAACCCATCATCTTGGCTGCTAACAAACCCCCATCAGAATACCTAAAAATAGCTAATGATGCCATTGCTTTTCCCATCTATATACTGGTAATTAAGCCCATATCTGTGCAATATGTTCTTGCCATATGGAAACGCTCCTATATTGTTCTGTTACATAAAGGGGGTACATATACTGATTTTAACAATTATAGACCCATAGCTATCCTCCCCCCACTTTCAAGAATCCTTAAAAAGTGCATCCACACACAACTCATACAAAATCTCAGCTCCAGTATCCTGGTTTCTAAAACACAGCATCGTTTCAGACCCATTACAGTACAACCACTGCCCTACTTCATTTTATTAGCACTGTAAATCATTTTATAAATAATGGCAAACTTACGTCAACAATGTTTTCAGACTTATCTAAAGCAATTGATAAAGTATCCCATCAGCATTTAGTCTCTGAACGTGCTTCTGTTGGACTTTCTCATTAGTCCTTTTCATGGTTCCTTAACTATCAGTATGAAAGAAAACAAGCAGTCAATTAGCACCAGGATTATTACCCATTTCGACCTGTTATCATAGTAGTCCCACAAGGTACAGTACTTGGACCACTCCTCTTTAACATCTTTATAAATAAACTCCATACTGCCACAGACAAGCATTGTCCAATAAGCCAACAATTCAGCATTAATGTGTGCAGCCCAAACTCTCTCCAAACTCCAGGAATTTACACAAACGTCTTTTACCTTTAAAAAAACCTGGCTAAAAATTCATGCCTGCTACTTAATTCTAACAAAACAAAATGAATGTTCTTCACCCCAAAACAATATAATAACAACCGCAATGAATCTTTTCTAATTACATCAGCAAACAACACTAAAACAGATACAATTACACACAATAAATTGCCAGGAGTTGTCAGTGAAAAAAGTCTCAGACTTGACTAGCACATCTTACAGACTGTAAAACAGAACAGTTAGAAACTGTTCTCCTTTCTATAGCCACACAACAGCTCACAGAATGGCAAACGTTAGACTCAACCTACGTACTCTCAGCCCTCCTTTATACATCACGTATACTAACCAACCTAGATACCACTCTTGAATCCAAACTAGCCTCTTGCTATAATAAAATTGCTAAATTTACCATTGATTCAACACACAGAATGCACAACTGTCAAGCCTTCAGACAATTTAACTGGCTTGGACTAACTAACATCTTAAAACATTCGCAATGTGTGTAAAGTTATTTACTACCCTGATAAATGCCTCACACAAAAAAATATTTTAGCACCTCACTCCCCTTCAAGGGATCTCTGCTCTGCTGACAAGTCCTTATTAAAAACAACCAAATCTAATAACTCAGCTGGAGACTCGCTGTACTCCTGCTACGTGTCAGCAATATGTTACACCATCCCAGAACACATCAAACTCACTGGCAAACTACCACACTGTAAAAGCCTGCTCAAACTGCATCTGAATAAACCCTGATCCTGCTCATGCTCAGCACCAGGCTGACTCTCCAGTATCCCAGCATTTCCTCCATCTTTCTTCCCACTTTTAACCTGCTCCCTTTCCAATCATACACACCTCTTTCTCTCTCTCTTTTCTCACTTCACATAAATCTTGTCTAACTTCTTATCTCCTCTATTATACTATAAACTCTAGCTATACTCTCAATATCTCTGTACCTCCTTGCAATGCTTACCTATATATACCCTATGCTATCACAATGTTTTCCTTCTAAAGTATAAATACATATATTTCCTGCAATAATTTAGAGCTGTCAGAACTGAATGCACTTATATATATATATATATATATATATATATATATATATATATATATTGCTGTAACACTTTATTGTTATAACTGTCCTGTAACCTGTAACTAAGCTTGTTTTTGCCTGCAAAATGTACCTGTTGTTTGTTTTGAGAACTATCTAAACTCAGTTATTAATATAAATGCATTGTGATGGAACTTTTCTCCCATGGGTCTCTGCTGAAGATGGGCTTTTTCCCCAAATGGACTTTCCTGGAAAACAAAGACAAATAAATAAATAAATAAATATAGTGGCCATGCTATGTACCCTCATGCTCTTTGGCAGGCAGTCTGTTTCTATGTAAACCAGTGTGCTACTAAAATGTATGGCATACTGTACTTGGAATGCTGGTATGGTTCTGTACATAGAATGTTGGTATGATTCTGTACATAGAATGCTATTATGATTCTGTACATAGAATGCTATTATGGTTCTATACTTAGAATGCTGGTATGGTGCTGTACAGAGAATGCTGGTATTGTTCTATATTTAGAATGCTGGCATGGTTCTGTACACAGAATGCTGATATTATTCTATATTTAGAACACTGGTAGAGGTATGGTTCTGTACATAGAATGTTGGTATGATTATATACTTAAAATGCTGGTATTGTTCTATATTTAGAATGCTGGCATGGTTCTGTACAAAGAATGCTGGTATTCTTCTATACTTAGAACACTGGTAGTGGTATAGTACTATATTTAAAATGCTGGTATGGTTCTGAACTCAGTCACAGCTTTAAATCTCAAGAGAATGCAGATTCAGATTTGTTAAATACTGATACCATCCAATATCACAACTTGCAATTACAGTATATACATACATATATATATATATATATATATATATATATATATATATATATATATATATCCATATCTATTTATCTCTCTCTCTCTAGATGCATATATAGATATATAGATATATGTAAATAGAGAAAGAGATAAACTATATATATATATATATATATATATATATATATATATATATATATATATATTTAACATTTGTTAACTGGGAAAGTCTGACTTGAAACAAAGCCAATTTTCAGCAGAGGCCTTGGGAGAAATGCTCCAGATGCATGTCTTTGTAACATATACGTATATATATATATATATATATATATATAGAGAGAGAGAGAGAGAGAGAGAGGGAGAGAGACAGGTATAAACAGTAATAGACATACAAGTTCATAAATGCAAAGTGAAGATAAAAAAAAATATTTCCCAAAAGAAATTAGAAATGTGCAACAAAAGTAGTTTAAGCATGAATAGAGATTTTGCATTGGTTCACTGCTGAAACAGTTTGATTACATGGTGATATGTTATTCAGAAAGAAACAGAAGGGCTCACAGCATGCTGCAGAAGACCTGAAGAAACTCAGAAAATGTTAAAAATACTAACAGATGATAGGACTTACTTGGAATACATTCAAATATCCTGAAGGGCCTAGCTGGTGAACTGCAGACATCTTTGGCAATTAAACTCAACAAGGCTACCAGACAAAAATAAACACAAACAACCGCATGACAAAGTTAGGAATCTATGGATCACACTGCACAACAGCAGTACAAATGAAAGTACTCCTCAAAAAATTTAAAAATAATTCAGAATGTACTAAGTAATAATAAGGTTAAAACTTTTACTTAGAAAAAATGCATGAGATCGTAATGTAAGTTCTGCCAGCCATTACTTACTGTGTTTTTAGAAACATTAAACATTTATGTAATGGCTGACAACAACCAAGGTTATATTCGAATTCTAGGTCTGCCTGGCAGATATATTTACAAAATGCCTTATCTCCTATTAGTCTACCAAAATATAATTATGCCTGGCAGTTAGCACTGATTAAAGCTATGCATTGTTAACAATCTGCTTCTGTAATCAGGGGTTTGATTTTCTCGGTCTCCATTTGCCTACTGTGCATTTCTGAGTGTGTCATTTATTCAGGTAAGTTGGAATTGAAAAAGAACACTTGCCTCCAGTTGACCTATCTAACAATCACTTACAGAGATACCACAAGCCAAAAATATATTATTTCTCAATTGCCAGGAAGGTGAATAGCTTTATTGAGTGAGGATGTTTTAACTATCACATTAGTCAACATTAACTGCATAATTTATAAAGGGTCTGTGAACAGTAGGAAGGTACTTAGCTGAAATTTTGTGAGCTGACCCATCTCCGTGGTAGGCCAGAAATCAGTGACAACACCAATCAGATGCCAGATGCAAAGTGTGTTCACTGAAAAAAAGATATTCACCCAGCATAACATAAAATATCAGATAGGATGTTCTAAGATTAATGGAAACGATAACTACATTGACAACATAACCTTAATGACACCCAATAATTTAGGCAAGATTGAGCAAACTGGCTCAAAATAAGAGAGAATATAGCCATCCGTTAGCAGATAGTTATATCTATCATGTTTTTAACTCATACATTGTTGTGCTTTGTGTATGAATTATTTTAACATCTTTATGGGTTGCTTAATGTCATGTGACTTGCTTCAAATTATATTTAAAAGAGTTTCATTTTATCTTACAGCTGATCTAATGAAGTTCCAAAAACAGATGGGAATGAAAATGCTTACTTGCTGTAACTATTTGTCATGTGTTCAACAAATTTTCACTCACGGCTTCTGATGTTTGGAGTACTGTTCATTTTATTTCTTTAGTTAGTCAGCCAAGCACTTATGCATTAAATATGTCATTTGGTCCCTTTATGTTTTAACAACTAAGACTTGAAAAAATAGTAAAAAGCCTTGGAGTTCTTGTAGATGATTAACTGATATCCATATAGTTGCTACCATCTTCAAAGTATATTAAAGTGCTCTCTTAATCATCCTTGAGAGTTGACAGCCTTGCCAGGAGAGTCATTTCTCTACGTAACCCACTCTTATTAGACTACCTATGGAATACTGTACTCTGTTCTGTAACCTACTCACATGCCATCTGCTACAACTGGAGAAGGTACAAAGATTCCTCACAAAGTGGATCAAAGGGTTTTAAGGTTTGGCTTATACCAAAAGGCTATAGCAACTCTGTCTTTGCTCTGTATTTTATTACCTTCTTAGAGGAGACCTGTGCCTGATATACAGAACATTAGTGTACCCTTGCTACCTGAAACCCTTTGCTTACAATAACCCCTGGTAACCTGAAAACAAAAGGACACTCTAGTTGCAGTAAATATTAATATGAGCTGTACCATGAAATGTTACCATTTCAGATCTCAAATACTCTAAACCCATGGAATAAATTCCCCTCTCCATACATCCCAGAAGGAATTGAAAGATATTGTAGACACCTATAACTTCTAACATGGGATTTTGTGCATTAAGCTTCTTGTTAGCCAATAAGCTTTGAGCTTGCTGATAAAACCTATGAATACATGAATGTTGAACTATACTGAAAATGATGTAAGACTGTTGATGTTTCCTGCAGAGCAACACTTACAATAACCTATACAAACTGAAGAGTGAACAAAACACAAGAGGTATGTAATGAGTATGTAGTGAATCTACAACTGCCAAGGAATGCAAGAAAATGAAAACCAAATGAGAACAGAAAGCCAAATCTGTGTGCCAAAGCTCAGAACCAAACGTTACCACACTGAAAATAGGTTGTCTCTAGGAAATGCACACAGCAAGCAGGATGTTTCTACCAGTAAATCACAGTCAGTAACTCGAGAAATTCTGCACAACTCTTTCATAAGTAGTTAAATGCATTTGTCCAAAGTGCATCTTCAGAACTGAATTAAGAGAATGCATGAAGTGATAGTCCCCCTACAGAAGTAGGAAGGAATAATAAAAGGGGATAATATAATAACATCATTGAAAAATGGGGGAAGGCAATGATAAAGTAATAGTTGGGATAAGGAGGAAGGTGTACAAATTGGAGATGAAGGAATGGGCAAAGTGTCAAATATTTCAGAGGCTAGGATACCTACTGGATCAACCACTAAGAATTTTACATGGGTTGTTTCTTCCACTACAAGGAATGAGAAGGAAAAGTCCGAAATAAACTGATAAATGCTAGATATACAAGATAGTAAAATATGGACCTATAAATATGTATTGGAAAGTGATGAGCAAAGAACTTGTAGCAGGACATAATGGTCTGAATGGCATAGCATATGTGGAAATGGTGGGAAGCTAGACACTTTAAATGTGTGGTAAAAGGGAAGGGGAAGCAAATGAAAAATAGCAGATAGGGAGATTATTCTGATCTTGGCCGGCAAATACAAATCTGATGGAGTAGAACTAGAAATTGTAGATCTGCATAAATACAATGTACATATCAAGTGATCAACAGAACTATGATAAGGAGGATTAAGAAAGAATGTAAAAGAAGATTCAGAGAAAACAATGGCAAAATAGAAAAAGGTGTGGGGGTATTATAAATTATGAGAAGAGAGGATTTAAGACTGAATACAGGAAAATGATGTGGTTTTGACAAACAAAAAGGAACTGAAAGGCTGAAGGTCAGAAGAATACACTGGAAAGAAACACACAGCATGGAAGCTAAAGAAGCTGTAAACATCAGAAAAAGACAGCAATGGAGGGGCAGGAAGGATAAAATAAGGGCATGTAAAAGGTGGGCATAGTTGTGGAATAGGTGCAAGGCTAAAGACTGGTGCAAATGAAAGGCAGAGCTGAACTAAGTTGTTGAAAACAGCATTTCAATATACTAAAACACTGCAAACTAGATTATGATAAAAATTAATAAAAAGAAACAGAAGTCTGACTACTAAATGTTCTACAATTGACTGAGAAATTCAGAAACAAGTTTCAAAAATGTTAAAGTGTAAGCAACATGAAGAGAAAATTGTTTCTAATCTGAAATATGCAACATATGATCATTTTAAGTCTTTAAAATAACCTCATACTCATAAAATGTGTCTCCCTTTCTTTGACAAGAAAATTTTGTCAGATGTTTACATTGCACCCCAATAGCATGTTAAATTTGTACCATATACATTCCAAAATTGTGGACTATGGGACATACCTAGTGTCAAACACGACAACCTCAAGCTTGTGCATATGTGTTCAGAAGAATATAACAGAATATATTGTTCATTAAACAAAATTTATTTTTATCAGCCAACAAAACAACAAAATGTCTCATTCTTGCTTTAATATACTAGCATATACTGCATTTTCTTTACTATAACTGGTAGATGAAAATAACAGACCGAGGTAGTTAAGTATTGACTGTTGTTCACAATAACAAATATCTATCTGCTGTATTCTGGAGGTCAGCAAAGTTTTACTAACCAAATTTCAAAATGAAAACTCTACAAGTAAAAAAAGTTAAAGCCATACAGATCGCTTTTCTAATAAAACATATCAATTTACCACTGAGATTTAACTAACAAGGATTAGTCTGGTTATTATGTGCATATCATCACTGTTGTTTAGTCAACACAAATAATGTAAAAGTGATGCCTTCAGCTTAATCAACAAGAATAATGTAAAGGTTATGTCCTCAAAACGCATACTGTATGTTGTATCTGCATAATGAACATTATTCAGGGGAATGTATGCAGGAATCCCACATTTGGTAGCATTCACCACTGGGTGGCGATATAGCTATAATCTTGTTTTGGTTCCTGTTATTTGAAACCTTGGATCATTATCACAGACAGAAGCTACAACATCTGCATGCACTGCAGTATGCTTCCTACACACATACTGGCAATACAAATTGAATCTCACACAGTACAAACTGCTAAGCAGAACTGAATGTAGTGATCAATTTTTCATTTAGCAGTCATGAATATTAAGGAGTAGTCAGACATAAGATTGCAGTGTCTTTATTCCTGGGTTTTGCTGACATTAGGATATACAATATATATACCAAATAAACTATTAGGCTTGAGAAACCTTGTCTATTTCTGCCTGTTGCTAGATTTCCACACTGAAGTAATGTCCCCAGTAATGTTTTTCACATAGCTTTTTTGAACGTGTGTCTAAAACATTAATTTTGTTTTTAATAATCTAAAATACTTTTAAAATGTCTGAAGTAAATGTATTAAATTTAAAATGATTGCATGCTATTATTGTTTTGATTATACATTTTTCATCTGCTTCCCAGCTCCAAAACATTTTCTTTTTTAAAGCATGTTGGTACAATGTATTATTAACATTAAGAAGTCGTTACAGTGGATATGGGTATGTATATCTCACTGAAATACTCAAGAGAGAATATACAATGTCCATTTATTGCAAAACATGTGCCCACTTAATGGAACATGCACACTGAACACCATGACTTTATGAATTTAAAATACCCGTGAATTAGCTTACAAGGTGTGTGTGTGTATGTGTGTGTGTGTGTGTGTGTGTGTGTGTGTGTGTGTGTGTGTGTGTGTGTGTGTGTGTGTGTGTGTGTGTGTGTCCTACTTACACTTTAAATCATATATTGAAGGACATCTGTTTTCATCTGACCAAACTCAGCAAATTAATTCTTTACTAGATGTTAATGGTTTAATTTAGTAATGAATCATTAAGGAAAAGGTCAAATAAAAATACAATACAGGCAAAGACTTGAACAAATAGCAATTATTTCCAGATAAATGGATGGAACAGAATCAAAATGTGGCAAGTAAATATGGTCAAATAGTAAAATAAAGCAAACAAACAAAAGGAAGGAAAATGCATATGCAAAATGCTTAAATAATATAACCGAATGCCTGGGAAAAAGTAAATTTATAAAATGAGACCAATGAGCAACTGTTAGAAGAATTTTGGGATGGTATCAGTCAAAATGGGCCACTGAAATTATGCATTCCTGCCTGCACATGTGTTATGCATTCTAATTTCTGGCCTTAACTGCAAAGTCATGTAAGCAGTAAACAGAGAGAAAGCAAGACATATTTGTTGCTAGAGAGGGAAATGCTCTGGCATGTCTAAAGCAACAAGGAGCTAAGTAAAAGGCAAATTGCTTTTGTGGGCCTGGAATGCAAACTGTACAATGGAAAGAATATGATGACCTAAAAATAGACAACAACCAAAACCGAGGAACTGAAATGAGAGAAACATTGAAAACAAAACTGGAATAGGAGTACACGGGGCAGAAGGGAGAATATTACTAAGACCAAAAGAGGCAGTGGAAGGTTTGTAGTAAATAATGTGGTGTGAGCCAGAATACTAAGAGCTGGAAGTGTAAAATGGTGCAGGATCTATTCTGAGCAAGACTGAACTTATAAGTGACAGTAGTAATGGCAACCAAATACCAGGCAAATCCTCCACCATGGAGTCTCACCACAGGGTGAAGTCACAATGTGCACTTTATGCCTTAGTATCAACAGTTTAACTGTAGCTTATCTTAAAGACCATAATCCAGCATTAACAGAGAAACAGTAATTCTGATAGATTACATTGCATTACATATATGCCCTAGTGGCAAAAGATAAGTCATCTAGTTACTCAGATCTATCTTTGTAGCTGTCATCTTGCTCTAAATTTTCTCCTGGCTTTCCACCAATCTGAGGCCTTCTTGAAGGAGTCAGGAGTATTACAAATCACTGACACCTATCATCTTGGATTCGCCCATTATACCTTTTCTCCTAGCCTAATATCCATTCCAGGCCTTCTTGAAGGATTCTGGGATCTTATGGCCACTGAGACCTATCATCTTGGATTTGCCCCATTATAACCCTTTCCTCTAGCCTAGTGCCCATCACAGGCCATTTTGAAGGGCTGTGTGGTATTATTACAGACCATTGATACCTGTTATATTGTATTTGCCCTGTTACACCCTTTGTCCTAGCTTAGCACCAATCCCAGGACTACTTGAAAGAACCCACTACCACTTCAGCCAACTTGCTGCAAGTGTTCTCTACTCTATCCTTGAAAAATGTGTTTTTTTTTTATGTCTAGGCTGAATTAACCATCATTCTAAGGTATTCACCCCACCCATTCATTCCTCTTAGTTTGTATTATTTCATACCGCTCTTTAAATTTCTTTATGCATATGTCTCTGCTTTTTCATGTCTCCTCAAGTGAAATCATATTTAACTCTCTTTTTCCTCATATGCCTTATCCTCTATTTTTTTATTACTCTGTTTTTTTCTTTCCTTATAGCTTATTGACTGATATTATTTTTTAAATAAGTATTTGTTAACTGGTAATTAACTTTTTCAAGATTGGGAAGGAATACAGGGCTGATAGTCATCACCTTACTTATTTAATTTGTACACTGAATATATCATGCAAAATTCAGGGTTAATACTTAAAACCACTGTTAAACCAGAAGACAAGCCTTAAAGCAACTATTTAGCATTAATATAACTTTATTTCACACTTTCCTATAGATCAGGCTTTACCATCTTACATCAGAGATTCTTGGAACTTTTTGAATGGGTGTATATTACGTTATCGAAAAGCTGTAATACTGAATGGCTTTTCATTGACCCGTAAAAGATGAACTCACATAATAGTGAAAACCTGAATGACCGAATTCTTTCCCTAGGAAAGAAATCACTAGCCCTACCATGAACTACAGACTACCTTAAACATAATGTGGGGGGCTTTGCCCCCCACACACCCCAATGTGGGGGCTATGCCCCACACACACACCCTTACTAAATATACCAACTCCGAGATCACACTACAGTGGGGAAAAGGGCAATCTCACAAGGATGGCCAAGCGGTTTCTTTCTCAGGGAAAGAATTCCCTCATTCAGGTGTTTGCTATTACAACAGTTTGACTTTTACGGGTCGATGAAAAGCCGTTCTATATTACGGCTTTTTGATAAAGTAATATACACCCTTTTTGAACAGCATAAAGTCCTTTCAGAATGTGTACAGATTTGAGGAAGGCATTTGTTATATCTTAAACTTAGATGTGGTGTCTCTCTTTAACTCAATTCCCCAACAAGACGGTATTGAATGTATTAGATTATATCTAAACAAGTATACAGATGTAGATACTTCTCTTGTTGAATTATACTGCTCCCTCTTATAAATAGCACTAGAGAATAACTCCTTTCTGTTTAATAACAGATACTATAAGCAACTAAGGGGGTAGCTATGCCTTTGCTAGTTTAGTAGGCTGGTGGGAAAGAGAAATTTTGAGTAAACTACATTTTGCTAAAAACATAGTTTTTTATCAGCGGTTTGTCGATTTATTTTTTATCATAAGCAAAGATCCATCACAACTCAGTAACACCAATCACATCTTGGCTAGTATTAACTATATACGAACACAGTTGTTGTTGTGTCTTTCGGCTTTTCCCGGTTAGGGGTTGCCACAGCGGAACTCCGGTCCGCTAATGATTGGCAGTTGATTTTTACGTGCTGGGGGGGTGGGATGTTGGCAGGGGGGTGGGATGTTGGCATAATGGTTAAGGTGTTTACCTTACAAACACAAGGTGCAGGGTTTGATTCTCACATGGGGTAATTGGCTAGGCTGAAAATGGCCCACAAGGGCAGTTAGTCTAGTACTAATCTATGAATCTATGAATCTATGAATCTGCATTTCCAGCCCTAACGCACAACCTTCAACAAAGGTACGCCCATTCACGCATGTCTCCACAGTAGACGCTCTAGCTGAGAATTGAACGGGACAATGTCTTGCTGTGAGGTGACAACGCTACTGCAGCACCACCACCGTGGATTAACAACAGTTCTAATTTCTTAAAATTTGTGTTAGGAGGTGAAGGACAAACAGTTTGTTTTTTAGATGTACCTTTAAATTGGGACACCAGTAACAATAAATGTATAATTAAAATCCATTGAAAGAGTTCCTTTTCCAATAGTTATCTTCACTACAGAAGTAATCATCTTAACTGTATAAAAAACAACATACCAAGAAGCCAGTTTATAAAAGCCTCTAGGATGACAAGTGAAGACAATGACTTTTTGGAAGAGGTAAACTTCATTACTGCCTTGTTTAAAGAAAGGGGTTATAGACATGTTAAGTAAAAAATCCCAGGAAATTATTGCCAAGAGATATGAACAATTTGAACCCATCTTAGTTAAAAGGTTTAAGCTGAAAGTCAAAGTAAATTCTACAGAGGAAACAACTAGGGCTAGATGTGTCACAGAAATGTCTGTAGATAGTACTGATATCAGAAACATTATATCTAACTGGAAGATTATAGAAGGGAATAGAGACCTAACTGACATCCTAGGTAAACAGCCTTTTTTTGTTTATAAGAACGGTAACATTAAACAAATATTACAACATGACCACAGTAAAGTGGAGGCCCCACATACCAGCAAAACAAGGGCACTTTTAAGTGCAATAGTTGTACTGCTTGTAGGTTTATATATGAAGGGCCCTACGTGATGTTAGAACATTTACAGTACACTATAGAAATACCTGGAAGATATACTTGCCAGACTAAAGGGATAGTATACATTGCTTTGTGTTTAAGCTGTCCAAGTTACTATATAGGAATGAGCACTAGGAAGTTGGGTACCAGGACAAAACAACATCTTTATGACATTAAAACAAAAAATGAAAATAACGCCCTATATAAACACACCATTAGGTGCAATAATTATAAGAAGTTTCTCTTTGCAGTGGTAGAACACACACCTTATGATTTAAGGGAAGGAAATTATAAAAATCAGGTGGAACAAAGAGATACTGAATGGCAAGTAAGATTTGAGGCAGACAAACCACCAGGTTTAAATAACACCATAAATATTAAATGTTTTCTGAAGGACCGTAGGTTGGCTATAGAAGTTTAGAAGTTAAAAGGTTAAATAAAGGGGCAATTAACATTGGATGGGTTTTTAATTGTATGTTTACTGTGATTGGTTAACATGATTTTATTCCATGCATTTAAGCTTATGTATTTTTTGTGTAATTTATTTCTAAAGAAGTATATTGCTATTGATGAAAGCGTGAAATAAAGTTATATTAACGATAAAGAGTTGCTTTAAGGCTTGCCTTCTGGTTTAACAGTGGTTTTAAGTATTATTTTTTTGTGTTTTACCATTGTTTGGAGACTGTTCCAGTTTTTATTTTGTGTAAAATTCAGGGTTAGTTGAAACAGATGCTGAAATCAATGAACTGCCATGGAAAATATTAACCTCAGATGTGTAGAAATTTTATAGTTAAAAGTCAGGAAGAGCTGAATGGCCATTTGGTGAAAGTAAAAGTAGAAAACACAAAAACATCAAAACAGGAAAAAAAAACGAGAATCATGACATCTAGCCCTATTTATTCTTCCCAAATAAATGTGGAAGAAATTCAGGCAGTGAGAATTGGATCACAGTCAAATGGAGCCATAGGCAGGGTAATGGACCAACCCCCCCAAGCCATACCAGTTTCCCATAACTTGGTTGTCTCTCCCCAATTACCATAAACCACTGTTCAAACCTGTCAGTGTACATCCTATTTTCTTAATTTTATAATCGATTTAATTTAAAACTGTTATTTCAAATTTTATAGCAAAACACTGACAGTCTCAAATGAAAACAGACTTAGCATGAGCAACAGTAAAATTCATCTTCCATTGAAAGCTAAATACTCAAAATTCCAACGAACAGCATACTGACTAATGGAAAACAATAAAAAAATGCCACGCAGGTAGACTCAACCAGATGTAATATAGCAAAACACAGTTTAAACTCTTTTGTTCAGGGCCACATTGTTCATACTGAAAGAAAAAGATACTACCACTGCATGAGTGTAGCGGTAATCAAGGATTCTTTTTTTTTTTTCTTTAAGGCCAGGTTGTGCCCCCAGCCAGCACAAGGCCCCTAGGTCAGCTTGTGCTGGATCCAGTCCTGGAGACAGTGACAGGTTTTATTATCATGGTCTTAAAAATCTTTATAGGTGACAATTGCAGCCATGGAATTAAAAGATACTTCTTAGAAGTAAAGCTATGGCAAAACTGGTCAACCTTTTAAAGAGCAAAGACATTCCACTAACAACAAAGGTCTGTATAGCCAAAGCTATAGTTTTTTCAGTAATAACATATAGCTGAACTGTAAGTAAGGTTGTACCCTAGAAAACTGATGCTTTTGACCCATGATGTTTGAAAAAAAACATTTGAAAAATCTGTGGACTACAAGAAGATGAAATAAGTCAATACTTAAGGAAATAAAGCTGGATTGCTCAGTGATAAGTCTGATAGTAAAACTAGCACTCAAATACTCTGGCCACATAATGCAAAGACATGACTGACTTGAG